>NC_051847.1:62382397-62390133 GCF_002237135.1 Teleopsis dalmanni | reverse complement strand
AAGTTTCCGGAAAATTTTAAATAAAACGCAAAATTCTTAATCTTCATCAATATTTATTTTATCTCCTTCAAAATATGCTCCATTAGAAGCGATACACAAATGCCAACGTTTCTTCCAATCATCAAACATTTTTTATAGGCGCTTTCCGGTATGGCTTTGAGTTCCCTCTGCGAATTCTGTTTTACGTCTTCTATGGATTCAAAACGCGTTCCTCTGAGTGGTAATTTGAGGTTGGGAAACAGGAAAAAGTCACACGGTGCAAGATCAGGTGAATACGGTGGCTGTTCGATGGTATTTATTGAATGTTTGGCCTTAAAATCGTTGATAATGTTGAACAAATTGAGGTGAATCGGAACAAGCCGGGCGTTGACACGTCGCATACACAAATTTTCCACCAAAATCAAACGAGCCATCTCACGACCGATGCCTAGCTCTCGTGCTATCTCTCTAACACTCACATGAGGATTTTTGAACACGATTTCCTTTGCCTTTTCAATGTTTTCGTCGGTGGTAGAGGTCGAAGGTCGTCCAGAACGCGGCATGTCTTCGACGGTCGTACGACCGTCCTGAAAGGCTTTGTACCACTCATAAACTTGAGTTTTCGATAAAACTGATTCCCCATAAGCCTTTTGTAGCATTCGCAACGATTCTGCACACGAAATTTCGTTCGAAACACAAAATTTGATGCAAACTCTTTGTTCAATATTTTTTTCCATTGTTTTTTTCGCAACGCACTACTGAGGTGAACTGGTTTCAACAGCTGCCGTAAACGAACTGTCTGACAGATCGCGCTCATTTTTGGCATAGTAATTAAGGACAGGGCTGCCAAACTACATAAACTTAAAATATCGAAAAATATACAGCGCGCGAATTTTAAATGAGAATTTCCGAAAGCTTTTCGGTCACAATGTATAACATAATTTTTGTTTTTTTTATTAATAAAAAATAATTTAATAATTTTTCTTTAAATTCACAACAATTTGTTTTTTGGAAAACAATTTTTTGCAATTTGTGACGCTAATAAAACATAAATTATTAACTATGCGGTCATATATTTACAGTTCTTGAATTTAATAAGTAATGATGACTATTGGAAAAAAAATATTTTTCAGCATGATGTGCAAATTTTAAAATAATCGCTACTGCTGATAAAAACACTAAATCATTAATAATATACCTATTAGTTAATACTAGCCTTCATGCATTTTAATCTGCTTCTCTAATGACATCGTAACCTAGTAGTGGAGTAAAATGTTAATGCTTTTCGTCTTCTTTAAGAATAATAGTTTTTCTGCACGAAGAACGGGGTATACTTAATTATGTTTTTATGTTCTAGTAGAAAATATATAAAATAAATATTATAGAAGACTTCATAAATACTTGAAAACCAGAAAATTTTATTTAGCTTTTACATTTAACTGCATTTAACCTTTAGGTTATCACAGAGCAACGTAATTACATACATATGTATAATGTTAGTAGTCTATGAATAAATATTTTTCTTACAATTGTTTTTATAATATTTATTATAATCTTGATAGAATAAATAGTGATCTTAATACTGGATAAGATGAATATAATGATCGAAACAATTGTATATTAATGGGCTTTTTGATTAAATAACATGGAAATAATCATTTACGCTATCATAAATTATATGACATAATTTCATCGTAGATTAGGTACAAATCGGTGTGATTAGTGATTCAGTAAATTATATTCTAAAGTCTGTGAACACATACATACCACGATAAAGTAACCAAGAGGAACATGTTGTTGTTGGTGTAACCCGCAGGAATCCGCAGGAAAGCAGATAATATGTAAGGTTTACAAATAGATAAGTTAGAATGTGGATAGGTGATGATTGAGAGAGGGGGGGTGGGAGGAACATGGAGAAGGAGTGAACTGCGGATAGTTAAGATTGCAATTGAAATCAACCTGGGTCCAGACGGAGGAACCAAGAGAGCTATTTATAAGCATGCTATTACTTAATAGCTGCAAATTTTTAAAACTGCTAAATATTTAAAGCTTTTAGGCAGAATTACAGTAGTACATTCCAGATTTAGAGTAAAGAGGTCGATACTCTGTTGGTACCGCATTGAACTACAACTATTAAATTATTTAACAATTAAAAACTATTGTTTTTTATATAATTTTATTTCATTTATTTTTTCCCTTTTATTTATTTTTATCGTTTTTTCTTTTCTTATTCTTACTTTGGTGCTGTAGTCGTTACTGGAGAACGTGAGTTTCACTAATATATAGATTATGGATAGTATTAATTGCATTATTTATTTATTAATGTATTAGGCAGTATTGAATGAAAAACATATTTTTTTGATCTCTAATCACTAACGGATAATAGTATGTCTGCAAATTCTAGGGAATAATAAAGTTTGTATATTTACGAATTTTTCCAAGGCTCAGGGCAAAGTGGCTTTCATAAATTCTTCACGTCGAATCTATGGTAGTCGTAGTCCAATACTCGACTATGGTACTGAATTATACACCTTATTAACAATAATTAACTTTTGAAAAGATTTACACTAAATAAATAGATTTTAGGAAGCTGGATCGTTATACATATTTCACAATAAATTATTGGAAGAAACGTTATTGCTATGTTAAATTAAAATAATTGATACTTAGCGCTTATATCTCTGATGTCAAATCCGTACTGAACATGGGTACTGCTTTAGCAAAATTTTAATCCCTTTTAATTCACTCTTCCCCCTTGTTAGCAAAAAAGGAGCAAAGGTCTTACCCACTCCCTCTCTTCATATGCTTATATGACTATATATATAATTCTTGCATTAGTTTAAGTTTCCTTATTATTATTTATGAGCAACTATCTATTACATTTAGTAAGTCTGGAAAATAAGGAATTTATTATTCTTAATTAAATTGCACATTTAATATTTATTCAAACCAATATTTATTATTATCATATAAACAATACTTAGTAATATTATTTTTTTTAAATATTTAGTAAATTCAAATTAATTGAATTTAACTCAATGCAAAAGACTTGAGTCCATGACTCTAAGTGTTACATAACTTTGAATATATGCTGCTCGATGTTGTACGTCTGCTTACTTTTGTATTCTTTTAAGATATGGACATCGCTCTTTTAAAGTCATTCAATAGCTTGGTATTCATAGTATGTTTTACCCAAGCACATCAATTCATTAACATGGTCGTTAATAGATCTCTCTTACAGGTCTCACTTATGTTTCGGCCTGTATGTTTATATATTCATGGATCTTGTGAAGATTTAATGACTTGGCAGAGATATGATAAGACTATCCTCGTTATTAACATAACAACCACCCTCTCTTATAGGTCACACTTTTGTTTCGGCCTGTGTGTTTATATTTTTACGGATCTTGTGAAGATTTAATGACTTGGCAGAGATATGATAAGACCATATGTTTTGCACATTCGACTTAAGAGTTTCGATTATATAATTGAATCTATATCTGTAAAAAATGTTAAGGTGAATTGTAAAGTTAAATTTAGTGGAAAAATTTAGAATCTTTATAATCAAAAATAAAGCTATCTTATATTTTAAAACTACGGTATAAGTTAAGCCTATCTTTAGTACCTATCATTTTTTAAGTAAATAAATTGATTTAATAGATAATAAAGTATCTTTTATCAGATATACATATCAATTTTTAATATTTAAAATATTACAATAGAGACAACTTAAACTATAAAAAACATAATAAACATACTCCTGAGCTTAATACCTACATATATATGTTTGTAGCTGAGGGAAAGAGTGTAGACAGATGCACTATAAGTATCAAAGATTTGTCAAAATTTTCCGTAATTTTTTATATAGTTCTAAACTATAACATGAGGAAAGCCTGCGTTTATTATCATATTTAATAAATATTTTTATTCAATAGATAATAATGTTTTTTTGCATGATATACATAAAATTATATCTATAAGAACATGAATGACTTCTAAATTACTTAATTATGCATAAATTAGAATAGAGAGAACATAACCTATAATACAATAGATATATATACATATATCCTTGAGTTTAATTCAGGTGCCCACCTAATCAGTAGTAACATGTGCGAGCGAGCGACAAGACAATAATCACGTAAATAAATAAACATCTTTTATCGAAGTTTACCAAGTTCGTTTACTTTATTGGATAGTCTATTTTTAGACCCCATCGGTGTTTTTTGACATCATAATTGAAGAGCAAGCCCGGCAACAACAACAAAAAACAGTTTCATTTGTTTGTTTTGATTTGAAACACGAGTTTGATTTTATAATCGCTGAATCACACTTATTGTGATAATTATGCGTCTAGACGAGATATTGTCGGTAATATTAATTTATTAACCCAAACAACTTTAGTACAAACACACAAAAAAAAAACTACAATATTTTAATAAAGAAAAAATTCCAAAATATTAATAAAAAAAATAAAACAACAAAATATATAAAAACGGTATTAATTTTTAATGCCCTTAATTTTTTTTTTTTATTTGATAGAAAAATAATAATAAACTTACACTCAGTAATATCGACTTTTATCATAAGATTTTGTTTACTACCAACGTCAACTGTAGAACTTTTGACCCCGATTTTTTAAAGTGCAATTTAAATTCTTGGAATACTAATCTAGTATCAGTGTTATCAAATTTTAATTCATTGATTTGAAATAATCACAATTGTATATCGAATCTTTTTTTTGCAATAAAACATAATTGTTGTTGAACTACTCAAGTACCCTATTAGTGATATATAGCTTGCCTCAACTCTAGTGGCCGTTAGACCATAACATATGTGTAGCACCAAACTTAAGTAGCGAAGAATAAAGACGCCTAATGAGATAAGGCTTACTTCCATTAAAGTTCGACCATATAATATATGGAACACGCTTAAACAATAAAATATGTTCTGAGTAGAAAAAAATATTTAGCACACACTTTTAAATATAATTTAACAGCTATAAAACAGGGAGTTATTTCATTATCCTTATTTCTGTTTATCCGTAATACTATACTCTAAAATCTCCCAATTGTCGCTGCTTGGTTTTTTACATCTATCTTCGGCTCTTCTTTTTTGTTCGATACTTTATTCTTAGAAAGCATATCAGCATAAAACCTTCCCACCAAAGTCCCACAAGCCTTGTTCAGGCTACTGGGTCTTATGCTAAGAATGGTAGGATTATAAAAAAGGTTTTGTTTTTTGTAATAATTGGAAATGATTTAAACCTCTGATAAAATTTTAATATATTGAAACTATATTTCAAAGAATGGCGAGAGAATTTCAGTGGAAGCAATATAAATTCTATAATACTTCAAGTCAAAGTATTATAGATCAATACAATCAATACGAAAATGAGATGAAAATCTATATTATGGTGTGAATGCTTAGAATTTATATAATTAAAGAAGTAGAAACAAACATGTATTAAAAGTATACTCCATAGAACGAGTACTATATAAAGTAATATGGAGTAAGAATATTACTTACTTCGCCATAAGAAAGCACAGAAACTGGAGAGGTATCAATATTAGTATTTGAATGAACCCAGAAGAAAGTACATTATTACGTAAAATGTCTGAGGTGGACTACGGAATCTAGTGAAATATCTGAGAAGTATATAATAGGATAGTTTTAAAATATTTAAACCCAAATTTAAAAATAAAGAATTGTATTTATCCTTTAGATACTAACCTTTTGATATATTAAAAGATTGTTCTCATTGTTTTTATATATTGGGTTAAGACTCTCCAGATATTTTCTAAACAAATTAAGTGCGATATATTTCCTAGAGGTCTAGGTTCATTTAAGCCAGAAAGCATGGATATGCCACCGATGGACGGGGATTATGTGGAGGGGGTGGTGGTTTACATTCGAATATTAATAATTTTTTTTAATATTCTTTTATTTTTAGTGCTGTTAATTTGCTCTTTTGTTGTAGACCATTCATAGCTTATTCCTTAATAATATTTTTTATTGAAAAATAAAAAGAAGCAAAACTAAATTTAGATTGTAAGGAGTCTAAAGTTTATAATCCCTCTCTTTTTTCTTTTAACATATAATTAATATGACGTATTTTTATTTTAATGTATATAATAATATTATATTATATAAATAATAATAGCATATTTTCTATAATAAAATTTATTAAACCAAGATACTATTATAGACTTGTTCCATAGATTTTGTTTTTCCGATAAATACATAAATATTCCATAAAAATTTCTTGAATATTGTATATATTGAATATTGAATATATTGAATAGCTCATTTCTACCCAATTCAAGACTAAAAATTATTGTTCCTTCCTGACTCACCATTCATTTCCATAAATTCAATATCCATTAATACTCGTATTATCACGTGTTATTGGCATGTTCCCACTGAACACTCCAATCAAGCATGCTTACATTTTATTATAGCGCATTATGACAATAAATATTAAATTATTTTTAACCAGACTAGAAGACAACATTGGCTTTTGTCTTTAAAAAAAAAATAATAATAATAAAACTACATTTTGGACTTTATACGTCTAGCCAATCATGAGTACTGTTGCCATGGATCTTTCATTAAAACTTCGTTTTGATAACACATGCAGTATGCGATGCGATAGACGAAAGTCCTTGCTTCTTGTTTTTTCCTATTGTCGTAGTTTATGCATTATACCATTCTAAAAAAAAAAGCAATTGACCCACGAATTTTGCATATGCTTAAGCAAAAGACTGAAGCATCTCTTATCAATTCGGTACTTATTAGTATTCTTATCGGGACCTCATTCTAAGTGCACACAGACCCACTAACGAACCGCTTTAGACAAGATTTCAAATTCGCTGTCTATCTAATACTTGGTCTCGAATAATCATAGTATACATATGTTATGTACGTGCACATAAAATTTTGGGTACGTTTTTGTTTACACGGATTTTTTGAAAATCTTTAATAATTCCATAATTGTGTACTTTGTATTTTGTGGAACAAGCTATACTAGTATATACCCAAAGCGATGCTTTCAAGTTTCTTATCTCGAACGTTCAAGATGTTGCGACTGTTCGCATGTGGCCGGTTTGTGCTGATTGTGCCCGACAAAAAGATAAGGAATTGTAGCCAGTCAGATTTAATGTCTCAATAATGCATTATGGCAAAATAATTCTATTTAATGGTTTATTTTTAATTCTCTGTACATGGGGAGTATATCGCTTAAAGGCAAGCAAAGTTCAATATTATAATATTATATATTGGAAAAATCCGGTTTTTTTTAAATTAGCTGGATTGATCGTAGACTACTTACTATATATTGCATGTATGTATATGTATATGGCTATATTTGTATTCGTATACATATATTCGTTTTTGTTTCGGTTTTCTTGTAAAATTTGTAAAAATTAATTTTTGTTTTTTTTTGTTTTTTGCTTTTTTTAATCAAAAAGAAAAATAAATATTTATTGCATCAGACAGTGTCGACGTAAGTGCCCATTCATTCATGGAATATTTTGAAAGTATTCGATAAGATAACTATTATCCATATCGATGGGTGACACGCAAACGTCTACCGATTATTACAATACTTGCATATTGTTGTTGTAATTAATTTCTACATTACACATGAGACGTTCTGGACTTACTTGACTTCCGCCAAAATTTCTAAGAGATAAGGTTGTTTATATATCTATTTCATTGTAATGAAAACGATAGGTATATCTAAAGGGTTTGATTTA
>NC_051847.1:62378673-62382297 GCF_002237135.1 Teleopsis dalmanni | reverse complement strand
AAAATGAATAAAAAACTAATGCGACTTTCTCGCGGCCTACACAACATTGCAAATGATTGGAACATTAGCATGCATCCGCATAGCATAAACTCTGTGGGGTCTCAACTAAAACCCTACGAGAAGCGATCAAAAATAGTACCAAAATGCAATCTCCATGAATGACCCTCCACGACGTCACCGTGACAGTTTATTAATAAATTATTACAATATTTAGAGCAGTATTTTCTATAAATATGTTTGATTTTATTTTATTTTTAAACTAAAAAAATTTTTATATACATTTTACTTTCAATTAGACTCGTTAGGTCCTCAAATAAATTCCGATTCATGATTGCGTATATATTCCATTATGTTTTGATCTAAGAGTGCACGGTTTAAACGATCCGCTTGAATATTGTAGCTGACATAGAAAGGACGTCCAAAGCGTTTACATAATTTTTCTGCAAAACTCTGTGACTCTAATTCATCTCCTAGTATTGCAGTGGACACAATTTCATTACTATTCCGCATACACATTGCCAGTGCCATTTGGTCAATAATTTCCGGTTGGGTGTTGTTTATGAAGAGCAAAGTGGCACGACCCATTTTAAGTACACGTAAAATGATTTTTCTTTCACCAACTTCAATAACACCTGCACTAGACTTAAATGTGGACTTGGATGTTTCAATATTTTCAAGCTTTTCTTCCATATTTTAACAATTTTTGTTTTTATGCACAAATATTATAAAGCAATGATTGTTTACAATTTGCTAATGATATTAAAGGAAATCATTCGATTACTTTGAAATGTGAATACCGAGTACAAATCATTTATATGTGGTTTGTTTGTAAAAATATTTAGGTCGTATGCGAGTTCGTGTAAATTGATAGTAAATAGAGAGAATAATAAATTATGTCGGTATGGCGGCGAATGTTGGTATTTACCAGAATTTTGAGTAGAGTAAATTAGATAAAAATTAGGTAAATTAGGTGTTACCATTGTGAAAATTTAATATATATTGTTATTTTATTATTTAAATATTATTTTATTTATTTTAGATTTTTATTTGCATCATATAGGTACAGCTTACTTCTTGAGATATTATTTGTAAGAGTTTTGGACTTAAATTGAATACATTATCAAAAAAAACTGCACCCACTTTCCCATGCAATTTCTACTTTAATTACAGAAAGTACGGGTAATATCTTGCAAGTCTATTTGTTGGTGGTTTTCATTTAAAAATGTTAAATTTTAAAGGCTGATATCTAAAAGTTTATTAACTTTATTGCTGACTTCTCTAAAATGCAATGCCAACCTGGCGTGACCGCAAAATAGGAATGATGTAATGATTGCAATTTTTTCCGTTACAATAAAAAAGTAATTATGTAATTATGAAATATAATATACAAAATAAAAAAAATTATTTCTAAAAACTTGACTTAAAAAAAGACAAACTAAATATTTTTAGTTTACTGCTCCAAAAATTGCATTAAAAAAATTACAATAGACTTCTTATGATTTTTATTTAGCATGCTAAACTATATGCTAAATAACTAATACACAAAAAGCGTCAATTATATGCTAACTTATCTACCTCAATGAAAGGTTTTCTTTGCACATCCGTTTAATTTGATTTCAAACTATTAATTCTTTAAATTTTGGGACTATGCAAACGCACACCACCCCAATTTTGCTAATAAAGCGAAACTACCTATAGTGCCTATAAAGTGACTGCCCTAAACATATTTTTGTAGCTTATATATTTCATAATAGATATTATATGTATATATTTCATAATATATATTATATATATATATATTTCATAATATAAATTATATTAATATATATTTCGTAATATGTATTATATTAACATATATTTCAATAATACATTCGAAATAATGGATCCAACAAATTGAGAGTTTATACTGCATTTAAGAGTTTTTGTGAATATCACAATTGTCATAATTGTATTATAGGAAACTGTAATATTTCCTTCCAATATCGATTACTTGTACTAAAATAAGTATTTAAATAAAGAATTTATAACCAAATAAATCTAATTAAGATATAATTGCACAATTCTATTCAAAAATAAAAAGTTGTGCGGTGAAATTGTTAACAAATAAATACATTACCAATTTAAACATTTGTGCTCACCACATTTTTTCGAATATCTAAGTAGATTTCATATTCCACATCACTAATTACTTTCGATACTCGAAAATGTGAAAAAAGCAATTAAGCTTCAGATGAACTTGTTTGATCGTTGGGTGGTGCACTATGGACAACTAAGTTTGTACTATTAACGATCTTTCCTATTAACTTTGGCTTTGACCTATTTCTGAATTCAAAAAAAAAAAACATCACATTAGCGAATCGCTGATTTTTCCGCTTTATTGATTTTTAAATTTCTGTATAGTCGTTCGAAATGGATTACCAATGTATTGTGTACTTTTTTTCTAATAATCTTTTATATTAAATACATTATAATTTAACATAGGTATGAAGAGTACATTATTTTCTATTGATTTTGCAAGAAATTTTTACTGTGTTTATTGAAAATTGTTTTTACAGAATTTATAATTTTACTAAATACAGCATTATTTGTTACATATTACAAAATAAGTCCAATTATTTATTGCTTGATCAATTTGTTTGGTTCAGTTTGAATTTTTTGAATGAAAAAAAAAATGATTAAACAGAAGTTATACAAAATAAATAATGAAAGACTACAAATTTTTAATACATGGAGATAATTTGTTGTCATACGATTCCTTTTTTTTTTTTTTGTTTGGTTTTATTTTCATTTATTGAAATTATTTTATTTAAAAACAGCATTTGCTTTGCACTTGGCAATTGACTTAAAGCAAATATTTTTAGATGTCTACGTTTACACAGAACAAAAGTTGAAAACAATTGTTGTGTAAAGTTGAGCTGATACGTTCCATTAGTTGATTTTTATGTATACCATTTTTCTTTATATTATTTTATATATATATATATTTTTTTTTGTTTTTCGAAGAGCCTTATAGTAAATAAATCTATTGAAGATTCTTTAATTTTGCAGAATGCGGTTGAGTTTAATCGTCATCATCCTCCGATTCTGCTTCTTGTAACCATGTCAACCAAGTATTTACTTGGAATAGAGCTGTTCCTTTGCCTGGATAGGTATCAGATATTTCATCCTTCCATGTTATGAATGGCTCTTCCTCTATAACTTCAGCTTCATATAAATATTTGAACCAACGGCACAGCATTCCTATTTATAAAAAAAAAATAAACAAAAATTAATGAATTGGATGTCATAGAGTAATTGTATTGAATTATTATTTTAAATTTATTATTATATATTTATTATTATATATTTATTATTATATATTTATTATTATATATTTATTATTATATATTTATTATTATGTCTGTATTATTACTTATTTATTATTTATCTAATATATTATTTATTTATTATATATTTATTATAAAATGGTTATTAAGATTAATATATAATATAATACTAAATTATCATTATATCTTTTTAATATATTTTTTATTGCAACTATATAAAACCCTCTTTTCTTCACGTAAAGTACTAAAGACTACCGATAAAGCAAAATATCCAGGAAACTTAATTGGGTACTAAAGA
>NC_051847.1:62357259-62378573 GCF_002237135.1 Teleopsis dalmanni | reverse complement strand
TGTGGACCTTATGTTTCTGGCAATCGCAAAGTCTTCAAGTTATTTGCTAACACTAAGGTATATATTTCTATACTACTTAGAAAGCTATGTCTTTCTGTAAATCGCACAGATCATATGTCATTTTTCATCGCATTAGTAAATATTTATAAACTTGTAAATAGTTCATATACGGGGATTTGTATCGATTTGTTTGCCTTATTTATGTGTATTTCAGAAATTGTTCTAGTTAACATATCTGCTATGTCGTCCCTTTATTTTTCTTATGACCAGGAATCCAACAGAGAGAGAGAGACCTTATGTTTGCCTTATTTATGTGCATTTCAGAAAATGTTCTAGTCAACACATCTGCTATGTCATTCCCTTCATTTTTCTTATAACCAAAAATGCAGCAGAGAAAGAGACTATGTGATGTACAATGTTGATCAGTGAGGTGCGACATTTTATTACAAACCTCAATTTCACAGTTTTAGATTTGATTCCCTTAATGGTTGCTTAACTGTCTACAAAGATAATGATATTTGCCTGGCTGCATATATCTAAGCCTAAGAGACACTACAAGTGTCAGGGAACTGATGTACTTGCAGTATCTGCATCTTCCTCAAATAGATACCCAGTTTCGTTCCATTTTCTATTCATAAGACAACTGTGTAAATGATACTTCTAGAGATTCTTAATCCCAGTTTTTCTGGTAGTGTAAATTGTAGGAATTTCAGTTTTAAAGTTAAGTGTTGGTGTCATGTAGTCGGTGGTTGATCTTCGATCAGTTTTGATCAAATCACGACCCCTCCATGCGGAACGTAGCAGACTATGGAACGTCAAAACTATAGTCCATCCACCTTTGGTTACATGTAGTCTAAGTGCACTTTACTGTTAAAAGCTTGAACAAAAACCTATAACGATACAAGGTGAAATAGTAAATTTAAGCTTTCTTGAGTCCTAATATACCCTGAAAATTTCCAATTATGTCAGTTGCTGTGCTAATATAATATATAAAATTTATGACATTTTTTATCTAATGCCAACTATCAGACGAGGAACCTCTGGGTAATGGTCGGCTTACTAACCGTCTTATACAACCCGTAGACCACGTTCAGTGACAATTTTCACCGTTTCTCAAATTTTTTTTTGTACTCCTAATTGGCGACTATTTTTGGCAGATGAGCCTCGTATGTTATTATGCCGATCCCCGATTTTTGGCTAATATATTTTCTTCAAAAAAATATATTTTTACCTGTTTGTTTATAAATCTTTAATGTAGCATCAATTTCTGTCTTTCTGAATACTGGTATTATTTTCCTTCATATCATTATACCCTATACTCCAAATTATGTGTACGCATGTATATGAACTGATAATTGACTTTATATTGGTCCTAATTCAGTTCACCGCTTTGATAACTGCCCACCAGTTAAAGTATATAATATAATATATCAATAATAATCAAATTTAAAGATAGTATTGTAAAAATAAAATGGCTTTAAATCGATTAATACCATTTCTCAGTTGTTTTCTCATTATTAAATTTTTAGATTTAAAGCAAAGTCGTTTCCTGCTAACTTTCTACTTACTTCCGATCCAACGCAATGATGTCTTTACTGTTTGACTGCTTTTAATAAAAATAGCTCACACAAAGGATAATAACAGAATAAAGTCACAAAAATTCAGCTTTGTTCCTATTTTATTTAATAATTAAAAGTCTTGAGAAAAATTCCATTTCTTTTTTTTTATCCAAATATCCAAATATTTCTCTCTTGGCCTAAACAAAATAAAATGTAAACGTAACACAACTAAGACGCAGTATGTAAACGACATAAACGCGTCCTTCAAAGAAGCTTTCAAAATCGTTTTCATTACTCCAATTTGTCAACGACATCTTGAGTAATAACAACTTTTGTTCTCAATGCGAATGTGTGTTATTTTTGTTTTTGTTTTTGGTTGGTTTCGTGTTGGTGTTCGTGTTCGTGTGCATGTAATTGTGTTGTGATTTCACTGTTTTGCTTTTTTTTTTAACACAAAAATTCGTGTTGCCGTTGGTATCTTTTGTTCATTGTGTAACTCTTAACATTGTTGTTATTATTACTGTTGTTGTTTTTATTATTATTGTTGTTTTTGTTGTTGGCCCTAACTGTGAGCGCGCATTTAAGTGGTAAAACGATTCGGTAATTCTTAAGATGTATTTGTAAACTTCCATCGTCAAGCACTTGCAGATTAAAGAAATATCTTAACTATTTATTTTGTTTTTTTTTTATGTAATTTCTTTGATAAAATGTGTGTAATACAATTTTGTTACAAAAAGTTAATGTTAAACAAAAATTCAAATTTTATATTTTTAAGTTTTTAAATTTTATGAATGCAATTTCAATTAATTTAAAAGTCACGTGTCATATAAAATTATAAAAACAAATAATTTTTTTTTATATATTTATATTAAATATATTTTTAATTGATAAAAAGGTTAAAGTAAAAAAAAACGCTTATAGATTAGTTTTTATTTACGTTTTTATTATTATTAAATAGTCTATATAACGATTGCCAACCTTTCGAAGTATGTTTAACTTCTTTCTCAAAGCGAAGGAATACGAGGGGTCAATATTTATATTTTGAGCCTAATATTGAACAACTACTAATTTGTTGAAAATTTCTCGAAGTCTTCTCCTTTATGATTAAAACACTTTTGCATGCGTTTGAACCATTTGTCAAAACATTTTTTCCAATCTTCTTCAGACACCTCCAAAACATGATTTTAAATGCAAAAACGGCTTCTGCTTCTTCCGCTAACAAAAATCGTTGTCCACGCAATTTATTCTTGACGTTTGGGAGCAAGAAGAAGTTATTCGATTTTTTGAATATTCAAATGTTGTCTTGTTGGAGAATGATTCGACGGTGATTGTTTGAGGAGGAAGTCAAACAAACTTCAAAACGTCAGCGATAGTCATATAGACATTATATACTATATAATAATAGCAAATTAAAAACTAATCTAAAAACTTTTATTTTTTCACTTCAGCTTTTTTATCAATTAAAAATATTTTTAATATAATTATGTTTAATAAATCAATTAAAAATAATTAAAAAGTGGTGCTAATAACTACTTTAAATATATTAAATATGATTTTATATTCAATTCAAATTAAATCAAAAGTCACGTCTCATTTAAAATTATAAAAAAAATAATTTTTTTTTATATTTTTAAACTAAATATAATCTTATTGTTGTTGTTGTTGTTTGAGTTAGTGCTTTGCGCACTTTTACTCTTTTATGGTTGAGAGGCTTATCCCTGCCCCACACTAAGCTTTAACTATAATAGAATTATTACCATTTATTTACCTTTTATATTTTTCATTTTCTGTACACAATTTAAATTCAAAAGCCGCTTGTCGTTCAAAATTATAACAAAAATTTTACTTTTTTTATATAATTATATTAAATGTAATTTTATATATTTAAATTTTATATAATTTTGTAAAAAAAAATCATTTTATTTGTATAATTATATTAAATATAATGTTATATTTTCAAATTTTCTACAATTTTTTAAAAAAATAAATTTTTTTTATATAATTGTGTTAAATATAATTTTATATTTCTAAATTTTATAAATTCGATTTAAATTAATTCAAAAGTCGCGTGTCATTTAAAATTATACAAAAAAAGTTGAATTTTTTTCCAGTACCCATTATATTTATTATATAATTTTTTCTTTTTTTTTATATAATTATATTAAATGTATAATTATATTAAATATAATGTTATATTTTCAAATTTTCTACAATTTTTTAAAAAAATAAATTTTTTTTATATAATTGTGTTAAATATAATTTTATATTTCTAAATTTTATAAATTCGATTTAAATTAATTCAAAAGTCGCGTGTCATTTAAAATTATACAAAAAAAGTTAAATTTTCTTCCAGTACCTACAAGAAATTTACAAAATTGATTGGTTTTAAAATTTATTGATTCGGGGAACCTTGACCGGCTACCGCACAGTAAATGGAATTTACATTAGATTACAAATATCAATATTCCACATATTCACCTGTCGTTTGTGTTCCGTTTAACGCATTCAGAACGGATGTTTTGGAATGGTTGCGGCTTTTTTCTTATTCATTATCGTATACAATTTGCTACCCAAACGTTTGGATGAGAATGTTCCTTTTTCTATATGAATACCGAACACTCTACTCTTCAACGCGTCTTTCTTTTTTTTCTTCATATTCTTCGCTTTCATTACTAAATGAGTTTCTCACAAATACTTTTAAGGCAATCCAGCTTTTTGCGGCAAGCAAAAGTATAAATGTCTGACCACCAGGTCTGTATGGGTACGCAATTGACAGGACATTATCAGGTTTGTTAATAGCTTATCTTAATTGCTACTGGCCTGGGCCAAATATTCAGGATGCTTTATGTTTGTTTACGTGTAATCAAACTGTTTTAAAATACAGAGGATGTGCAGGCAAATATTTTAATACCAGTTTCACAACTGCGGGATTGCATTTATTTTAAAA
Organism: Teleopsis dalmanni; assembly: GCF_002237135.1. NCBI lineage: Eukaryota > Metazoa > Arthropoda > Insecta > Diptera > Diopsidae > Teleopsis > Teleopsis dalmanni. The sequence goes on along the minus strand of NC_051847.1, from coordinate 62,374,067 downwards.
GAAATTAAAATTTTCATTACTACATCGTAAGATCAAGAAATTTAAACAGTAATTATTAAATGCATTTAAATACAAGTTAGTATGATTGATTAGTTTTTTATTCAAATGAAATTGTTTAAGCTCTCAAGCCATTTTGCTTTAATCGAAAAGATATCTACTTTATCAATTACAATATTACTTAAAATATTTTATTACAAATATTCTCACGATTATTACAATTTGCTTTTAGAAACTTTTAGCACTTTCCAGTTTTTTCACTTAATAAACTAAAAAGTTTTTTTTTTTTAATAATGTACTGAATGAAAGTCATCATAGATTGCATTATATTTTTTTATATATTGTAAAATCCAAGCTACCATCAATTGCATTATATTTATTATATGATTTTTTATCTTAAACCTAAATGACTGACGGCAGTGAGGTCGCTAGAACCTTATAGCCTAGTTTGGACAAAAAAAAAATAAAAGGCTTTTAAGCTTCAGCAAACCTGCAGTTCGTGTACTTACTGGAATACTAACGGGGCACTATGCCATTACTTAATTGAAACTATTATATTTAGTAAAGAGGTTTTGAACAAAATTAAATTGCAACAACAAACATTTTTATTTATTTTTACTTAATTGAATTTTTGGCTGACCATAAAGCTGTTTTGATTATTGCTAAATACATACATATACATACATACATAGTAGTGTTTTTGGGATTATTTCTTATATCTAATTATTCGTAAATAATTTTTCTTGAGACTGCTGTTAAAATCAAATATAAATATGTAATATAATATAAATATATAATATAAAATTATAATAAAAATAAAAATGAATAAAAAATATGTCCCATTTCCAGTCTCACTTGTAACATTAGCATGATTTTCTCCGTACTACGTTCCTAAATTAGGTTCTATAAACAAAAAGAAATAATATAGAATCATGTAATTAATAATGTCTCTACAAACTAATAGTATTGAAATTAAAAAATTAAAAATAACTACAATTAATTAATTAAATTATTCTACAGCTAGTTTATGATTTCGTTTTAATACAACATAGCAAGTGAATTTGTTAATGAACTTTCACAGCAAATTAACAAAACTTCGACTTTGAAAATACAAGTCAAGTACGGCCTTGGTTCAGTTGACTAATGAGCACTGACTTTGAGCTTTAAATTTGGCAGGGCACGAGTTTAAACCTTGGTACTTGTCGTCTCAAAAAAAAATTATTTTTGAATTATTAAATATAAGAAATAATTCCAAGAACTCTGATGATGGGTATTTCGCAATACTCGAAACAGCTGTATGGTCAGCCAAAAATTCAATTAATTAAAATAATTTTTGTTGTTCTAGTTTATTACTGTTCAAAACATCTCTATTAATTTTTTTATTATATATTACTCTTATTTTCGAAAGGGCTTTGTTTTCAAAAATTATATTTTATTTTCACCAATATTTCGACTACATTGTACAGTCAATCTACCCTGCAGATGACAAATATAATTTAGCAAAAATTAAATAGTATAAGTATTTTGCTTTATTTATTATATAATTTTTAAATTAATGATATTTATAAAGCTTTCAACTATGGCTAGTTTGCCGTTTGTCGGAACAATTGAATATAATAAATATATTATTTTAAATAATATACCTTAAATATTGTAAGATAAAAGCTATTAGTAATTGCTTCTTATTTTTTATATTATTTTTTATTTTTTTTTTTGATAATAGTATACCTTGAAGAGAATAAGCTATCAGCGTTTGCATATGTTTCTATAATCAACTTGATAAATTTATGCAACTATAAAATGCCATAAATATTTCATCTTTATACATTTTTTATTGCATTTTGATAAAAAAATATAAAAAAAGCATAAAAATAATAATAAATTGAAAAAGATACTTAAACATAAATATATTTAAATTGCAGTTTGTCAACTCCGTGACACTTCATTAATTTCGTAAAAATTTATAGTTCGACGACTAATTTCCAAAAAAGAAATAATAAAGATTTTAAAACTTTATAATATTTTAAATATAATTTTTTTATTGGTTAACATGTAATTTACAATTTAAAATGTTTATCTAATTTAAAATTTATTAGTTGTAAAATATATGTTCATTATACGTAATAACATATTATTTAAGTTATTTCGAAATTTCGAAAAAAATGTTAACCTGAATTGTATGTAGAGATCCGCGTCTATTAGATGTTTTAATAGAAATATATCTAGAAATGTGCTGGTTTCAGTGAAATATGTTAAAGTTGTATGTACTATAAAATAGACTTTTTATCAGTATTCCAGTAGTATATTATATGTAGATTATATTGTCAAGTTGAAATTTATCTACCACTGAATGTCTTCATACGTTTCTTTGTCAGAATATATATACTAATATATGGGTTTTTGATAAGTTTATGAAAATTTAGAAAAAGCTTTTAATGTTTTGTAGTTATGTTTTTCACATTAATCTCTTCATAGCTCTGTACATGTTGCCCAACTATGCTTTACTTTTTTAACATCACCTGTAGTATTACTAGACAATATAGTATATTGTGCATATCACCCAGTGGGGCATAGGGCCTCAATAATTCTTCTAAATCTGATTCTAATTGGTGTTTCTCTATAGATGTCGTTCCATGAATATCATGCTTTAGTTAGCTTACTGTCGATCGTTATTCTTCACGTTTTCACTGGCGAAATATTACGTAAAAGTGGACTTAAAATAATTCATTTGCCTTAAATACACTGCTTTATTTGGGGACTAAATTTTTGTTCTGGGGAAATTTTCAATTATGAAAAAAGTATTTATAATTTTGTAATATTAATTATTATAATGATATGAATATGGAATAGATGGAATAGAAAGGATGTAGAAAGTATCTATCTCATGAATAGAAAGGAGGTTCAATCAATTCGAAAAAATATTCATGAGTTTTGGCAGTGGAATCTGCATTAATGTGAGCCAATCTTCTATCTTTATGAAAGTAGATTTTTTCCTTTGCAAATTGAAAAACATTTTTCGGTAATTACAATGCCTAATTTGCCCAGTAATATTGCATAGAATACTTTAATTTTTGAGCTAGTTGTTTCGAGTCATATGGACTCAATCAACCATTGTAGTTTCAGCCATTGGTGTTAAAATAGTGACCATAATTCATAATGCTGGCAGACAGTCTTCACCTTCACATACTTTGAAGCCTTTTAACCGTTTTCAATAAACTTTGTTGGTTTTAGAAATTGTGTTTTGGTCTTAACAGCATAGGTTTAGATCCGTGTTTTATAATCAATTATAAAATAACAAATCCAGCACCCAGGTATTTGTACCGTAGTCTCAACCAAATCTCTGATTTCTTTTAAAGGGCTATATATTCAATATTTTCATTGTTGTGCCAGTTTTTGGTAGATAAAAAGTATTTACATGTCCTAAACGGATGCAATCGTTTCTATATAGGATATAATTGTATCCAGAAACGGCTATTTTATTTAGCATGCAATCGTATCCAGAAGAGCTATTCTATTTATGATACAATTTTATCGGTTATTCAATTTGATACACAATCATATCCAGAAATGTCGATTTCGGATATGATTGCATCCACAATGGCCACGAAAAAATTTTTATTATTGGTTTGCTTATTGGTAAAGATCATAGCAAAAACATAAACAAATTATTAAAAAATAAAAATTCTACTGAAAATACTCAATGAATTAAGATAGGCACATATAGATACATGCTTATATGAATTGCTAGTGATGATTTACGTTCAAAGGGTTTAGGGGTATGAAGTTTGCAATATAGACTTTCAGAAAGAGATATGAAATTTTCATTTAATTGACTAAAATTAGCTAACTTTTATCTAGTTAAAAAAAAATGAATAATGGGACAAACTGATTTAACAAATAAAATAAAAATATTTTTATTGCCTTAAAATAAAGCAATTTGAAATAAGCGTCGTTCTGCCTAAAAAAGTTTAATTTTTTTAATAATAATTATTAAAATAACTTAATAAATTGTAGTTAATTATATTTAATTACAAATAATAACTGGTAGTACTTTCATGAAGTGGTGCCAAACATCACATAAAAGGGGAACTGTGCCATTAAAACTGTAATCGAATCAAATCGGTAAGAAATCACTTATTACAAATCATAGATTACTAATCGCTCCTTGCATGGATTTTAATGTTATTTAAAATATTTTCCGAAAAAAGAATATTCTGTGTCCCTTTGACCCCAACGAAAGATATGTTAACTTTATTCATTTTTTTGTAGCCACAAGTACAAAATGAATCGATTAGCTATGTCCTTCGATCTAATATATATATATATATATATAAATTTCTTTTACACCTTGGAGAGGCATAGGGTCTCACGTTCGATCTAATATAATTGAAAAAAATTGTGATAAACCAATTACACCTGGTAGGTTTTTATGAACTTCTTGTGGATCTCTTGTTTCTAGTGTATATCCATTGACATTATCACGGTTGAATACGTTGAAAGATGCACGAAATTGTTTGATTACACTGCTGTTTGGTCGACTGAAGAAAATTTATAATAATTTTATATAATTAAATTTAGTACTCCAAACTAAAAAGTTTGCCGCGACTGTTATAATCGTATATAGTGGTATATAGTGTGAATAACAGGTTCGCAACTTCATATATGTGTAATATATGGAATTATTTTGGGTTCGTTGTGTTTCAGCGATATTAAATTTCTATCTGCACAAGTGTTCCTCCACATGGGTTGTACCTATCAACATCTATGACTTTCGAAGTGGGGAAATTCATTTATAAAATAATTGATTTGGGTGTGGGTTTGAGGTACAATTTGCAATTACATGTAAATTTACATTATTAACTTTGGAATAACGATAGCCAGAAAGCCTCGGCTTTTACGAACTTTACGAAATAATATATTAGTGCACAAGCAAAAGAGAAATATCGTTTATGGGAAAAGTCAAGGATCAGTTCGTCTTTCGTCGTTGGCAAAAGGGACAAATTTTCAACTGATTTTTTGGCTCTTCGTGCGCTTATTATGTATGTTATAAAAAGGAGGCATTAGAATTTTTAAAAACTCAAATGTGACTTATCCCCAAAAAAGGCTACTTAAAGTGTTTGAATGATATTTTCATCTGGCTTAGATTAACCTGGCCTGCTAGATATTAAGCCTATCTGTCTTCTTTCTCCCCCGTCTACTGGAATGAAGTTTCCACATGCCTGTGGAAATCTTCCCATTCATTCCTAAGAGGTGGTTTTAGTGGGTTTAAGTTTCACACTGTGGCTTTCGATGCTTCCCACCTACTGCAAAAAAATAAGATATTTTCAGTAAATATTAAACTTCTCGCTATTTAAAATAATTGTTTTCTTTTTATTGCAAATTAGAGTTCAGCAAAACTTCAAGAATTTTTATTTAGTTTTACAATTGTTATTTAATCTTTTTATTGAAAATAACTGCTGTTCACTTTATTTTTGTTTTTTTTTTATGTGTAATATGTTGAAGTAAAAATATTTATCAATTAATAATAACAATTATACAAAGTGCGGATTGTAATGGTTTTTATTACTGAAAAATCTCATTTTATGTTATGAATACCAATAAAAGTATGAATAAATTGCATTTGTAATTAATTTTTTTTAATCGCAAATTACTGAGCTATGTGCAGAATTATCAGTTAATAAAAAAATAGTTGTTTTTTAGCAACGGTTTTCAAGAATGTGACAGGCAAACTCAGTGATGATGTGTTTTGTATGTCACTAAATACGAGAATGTCGCCGCTATATTTGTAAATTGCATTTTCAACTCGAGAGCTTAATGCCATGTTTTCTTGTTCAGTTTAATTTTTTTTGCGCCTTTTATGGGCCTCAAGGTATTTTTCTTTGAGACGCCGCTGCACGGAATGCATTTAAGAATAAGCCATAGCCAAATTTGTTGCTTTCGACCACATTAAGTTGATGCAGTCTCAATTACTCAAAAATACAAGAGCTCCTCGCGATTATTAGTGTGTGGACTACAAATGACATTAATTAAATTTTTCCATATATTTTTATATTTTAATAATTATCAAGAAAATAATACATTTTTTAGGGAGATAAACAATACCGAAATGTAGTAATTAAAATTTTTTTTTTTTAGTTGTTTCGATTTCATATCGTGAACGTTGAGCATTTCCATAACTTAAAGTGAGTTTATCTTTTTTGTGGTTTCATTAGTTTATACAAATTAAAAAAGGACGTATACATATAACATACACAATTACTTAAATGACCATAACCATCCGTTACCTGGTTTTGATCTGACACATACATGTACAGGCTTGTTGACGAAAATAGTAACAAACTTCGCACCGATCTACCGGTCAAACCAATAATGACAGAAAGCTCAAAATTAATTCATTTGACAGTTCATTGTCTTATTTACAAGCGTACGCAGTCATTTTGATTTTTGTGTTGTAACAAAGAAGTTCTATCGTTCTAGATGAAAGGAAAAGGGCTATCGTTCTAACCCTCCAACACCTAAATATAAAGAAATCATTTGTGTCTCGTACTATAGCTCGATGCCCTGATACTGGTAGCGTTGCCCGACGCCCACAAGGTGGACTAAAATAAAAAAAAACAGTAATAACACCAAAAATGAATCGTAAAGTGAAGAAGTAAATTGAGGGAAACCCACGCGAGAAAGGATGCAACACATTTTGAAAAATGAATTTGGACTAATGCCATTGAAGTTGAACAAAGTGCATGATCTCACCGGTGAACAAAAAAAATTAGAGTCGAAAGAACAAAAGTGTTGGTTCGTTTGACTGAAAGTGGTAGGTTTCGAAATTTGGTTTTTAAGCAATACGGAAACAATCCAAATGATCGAGTTTACTTGTCAGAGAAATCAGCTTTAAATTTAAACATACGAATGGGCACCAGAAAGCACGCGTTACCGATGGTGATGGTGTTGGGCGCCATAACCAACCGTGGGATAAAAATAAACGCCTAAATCTATCGGGATATTAATTAGAGGGAACATTAACGCCTTGGGCTAATGTTCATGTCTTTCAAAAGTTAGGCTAATAAACTTTTGATGTCATTGATAATAATAATTATTAATACACACGTTTTGGTTAGACTGCATGCACCTACAGCCGCTCAGTCTGTAAGCTTATCTAAAATAATTTTCTTCTGGATAGCTTGGCTTCCAAAGAGTACAATATAATATTTTTTATATTATATTATTTATATCATTTATAAAATTATAAGTTTTAACATTTAAGGTTTTTTTTGTAAACAAATAAATAGGTAAGTAGGTAAGTTATACCGACGATTCAACTTAGGCCTGTAGGCCCATTGTGTCATCGTATGACTAAATACTCAAGGCTTAGAACCACTTACAATCTTTAACAATAAATAAATAATGTAAAAAATTATTTGTTTTACCATTTAAACTATTTTTTTTTTTTAAAGATTAACCAGTTTTGCCTTTTCAAAGCGGTATTATCCATGTTGTCTCTTTTTTCTTAACCGCATACACTAAACGAATAATTAATTAAAATGGAAAATTGCATTATCCTATTTAAACTATCACTAAGAAATAAACAAAACTAAACTATTTTTTTTTATCAAACATTTCGTTAAAAGTCGTAGTCTTTTTAGTTAATAAGGAATGGTATCAAAATTTGTACCTTTTCCACAAATATTATCTAGAAATATTCGATTAGAGAATTAAGCAAATATTTGAAATTTTCATACAAATGGCCAGGTGTGGCAGTTTAATATAGCTTAATCGCATTGAGGAAGAGCGTATGCATATAAAGTGGTCATTATACCCTTAAAAATTGTTTGGAATTTTTTGACAAGCAGTTAGGAGCCGCCCAATTTAATTATGATAAAAACCTAGAAATTGCAGTCGCTTTGGTATGTGCCACTTGCATTATTTGAATGTTGAATGTGCTATGTTATGTTGCTCAGGTTTGTGTGTTGCTTGAGTGGGTAAGGCAGAGACATACAATGCAGAGCTTTCTCCCACACTCGCGCATGTTGAGTAGATAGATGTGTTGACATTTCAGTTACTGAATTTTGGACATTTATTTATCGAATACTTTTTGTTGGTTCTACACGAAAGTTCGTTCCTACAGCTGAACAGTGAACAGTTGAACAGTTGAATTATGTTGCTTCCTACTTTCAGTACAGGTTATGTAGGTATATCATGCAAAACTTGTACATAAATTTTGTTGCACCTTTTGTTGTTGTGTTTGTATTTATAAAACATATTTTGTTGATAAGGTCAAATTGTGGTATTTATGCACGTTAAAATTGTACTTACAAAAAACAAGTGAACAAAAACTTTTATTAATTTCATTTTTGGCAAGATACTTTTACTTGTGGTTGTGCCCGCACGTTTTTGATAAACTCGTACAGCAACGAAGTTCAACCCTTAAAAAAGATGTCTGCGCTTTCATACTTCACAATATATGAGCTTCTACATACACACACAACTACTCTTAACCGGTTTATGCTACCAATACTACACAACTCAATGTTGCACTGTGCAAGGGTTTCATTTTTGGGCGGAGACTCGAAATCCAACTGGAAGCAATAAACTTGTTATTTTATAGTGTAGGGGGAACAGACATAAAAATAAAATCAAACACACTCATGCATAAATATATTTAGTACATATAACTATCTCATTCTAACAATCAAAAACGTGCAATTATAAAATTGCATATTTTATTGATTTTCTCAAAATGCAATCGCACTGCTCCCATAAAAATGTCAAAAATATTTTTCCACTCTTGCTTTGGATATCTGATTTCTGCCATAAAATGTTATTAAGAAGTTTATTTAAGTTTCTACTTCTACATACTTATATAGCGTGCTTCTAATATATTATTTAATTAGTTTAAAGTAATTTATTTTAATTTACTATAAGAAATGATTTATGAACTATTATTTAAGATTTTAAGATATACTTGTACATGCAAAGGCTGTTAGAATAATTTTGTTTGTGATAATAAAACAAATGTTTTATGGCGAATATGAAGAAACTATAATACTTTAACTGTTAAAGTTATTTTTAATAATATTTTACAATAGCTTAGCCAAAAAGGGTCCATTCTATCGAAACTGCAGACAAAGGCTGTCCAAAGCACGGCCCGCGGTTAGTGTTTGTGCGGTCCGCGAAATGTTTTTAAAACTCCATTATTTTAATTTATAAATTTAAATTGATAAATTAATAAAACTAAATTTAATATTATGATCGTATTTTTATTTTTGTCGAATACAACTATGAACGAATGTATTTGTTTATACGGCTCTCTAATGTGTACAGTGATTTGTATTATCCCTGGACAGCCCAGCTGTAGACTATCTTGGAATAAAAATCATAGATCTTGCTGCGGCTGTGGGTATCACACGGCCACATTTGGAAAATATTGCAAATATATTATCCAAAATGCTAAAATGTGATATTTGAAGAATGGATCATTTGACAAAAAAATTCTTCGGAAGATCCATGGTCCCTTACGAGTTGACAATGACTATTGAGTATTAGATGGAACGATAAGTTGTGTATGCTATATTGGGATATTAAAATAGTTCAGCGATTTTGCTGATTTGGTCATGTCATGCGAATGGAAGCAAATACTTCGGCTAGAAAGATGTGTAATTCGGTATCTGTTGATGGAAAACGCGGTATAGGACCTCCGCGTTTGAGATGGCAAGAGCATATTGTTGATCAGTAATCTAAAAATGGGTGATTAAGTAACTGAAGTTGCTTATATAACCTTTTATTACTAGTTAAATTGAAGGTCAATAAATTAAATGATTATAGCTTAACACTATTGTCAATTTTGTCAGAACGCAACTAAATAACTACAGAAATTTCTATATTCTTTTGAGAGTAATTATTTTTTCATTCGTTAATTTATTGAATATATCTAAATAGAAATTGATAATAATTATGCGAATCTTAAAAAACTAACATATATGTTCTTAAGCTTGATTATTCATATTTATCAATTATTTTCTTTTAAAGCGGTTAAGTGCAGTTGCAGAAGATAAATATTGAGCATCTGAATTTGGATGCGACTTGATTCTCTCTAGGAATTTAGATGTATATTGTCGTAAGAATAATTAAAAATAAAATTTATAAATTAAGTAAGACATAAATAATAAATATTACTGCATTTATGTTTTTGTTTTCTTAATGCACAAATCATTTATAAGCGAAAAACGATTATTGTTTTGAGAATTTTATAACTGTAGTAAAGAAAAAACTTTCCTAAAAAATATATGTAATGTATAAAATTTTTATGTTTTGCAACTGTCAAGAAATAAGCTTAAAATATACGAGTGCGAATCATTTTGAAAATTCTTTATATTATTGATTTGTTGATAAAATGCATTTCCGCATTGTACGATTAGTATTTAGTTATACCCATTTAGTCTTATTTTAGTAAGAAACAAAAGACAAAACAACACTAATCTTATACTATATGTTTTTTAGCTTGTAAAAGGCTGTTTTTCTACTTTCTTTTAGATCTAATTTTACGCAACTTAAGTCTCGAAACTGATTTGGGTATGAATACACTTAATAAATTTAATGGATAAATTATGATTTGAGTAAGTATTCACACTAAAGGGACAACTGGGTATTTAGATCTGAGAGAAAGTATAAACTCACCATTTTATAAACCGATATAGAATTAGATATAGTCTAATTCAAATAGAATTAAAACAATTAGATGCATGTTTTATTATTGATTCCTTACTAATACAACTTGATGCCTTTCAGCGTTATTCATACGTTATTCATATTCATACTGCGATCCTTTCGGGACAACTTCTGGTCTGCGTATCACAACGGGCCATTATTTCAGCTCAAATTGACTTTGCGTACAAAGCCGATGCTCCAACCAAACCTAACCTAATATGGGGTTTCTCCGTTTTTAATAAAAATATTCCAATGAAATTTGGTATATGTTAATGGTTAATGGACTATTTTGCAATATGGAGTAGATGCATATTTAAATATAGCACCGATAGAAATTGAGGATTGAAGCACAACTATACGGCAAATCGTTTCGTCCCACTTTTGAGAATTTATTAAAAATAAATACAATGAATACATAAATTTATAATGGGGCCCTCTAAATTCGTGGGCCCGAAAGCGTTGCTTCCAGTCGCTTCCCTGTAGTTACGCCACTGATTCGTAGGCACTGCTAAAAACTTACTCATATAGTGCATTATCAATACGATTAATTTAAGATTCTGGTATACTGTAATGAGTAATCGATCGATTTTGCTTTATAATATATATGTAATGATGATATTGGTTTTATTCAAATTTACTTCATTATAAGTGGTATTTATATTACTAAAATTTTGAAAGTTTTTTTGAGAATAAACGAAAACTTTTTCAATGTGTTAAACTTACACGTAAAATTTAATAATTTTTGTTTCTTATAAACTCAATTTAATAAACTGAACTCTTATATTTTAATTACTGAATGAGGTTTCTACTCCTTACCAAGTTCCTTTGAAAGTTCTGTGTATTATTTTGCCATTATGAACAGATTAAGTTGATTGTATTCATTGCTTGGAAACGGACTACACACAATCAACCCAAATTTGTGGCAATAATATGCCTTTACAATATACTTCGGAATATTTTTAAAATGTACCTCAACCAATCCCCTTTATTGGCGAGGCATTGCATTGGAGTTACAGGCAAGGCAAACCATTTTACAATTTACACGACAATTTGCTTTGGAGCACGTTTTTCTTGAAGTCTTGAAGTCGCGTTCAACGCAATCTCAAAGAAGGCATAAAAACAAAAGGAGTATTACTCCTACTCCTACTCCTTCTCCGAATAGTACTCGTACATACCAACTTACTTTATTGTTGTGAAGTAGAAGTAAACCTTTGAAATTGAAATTTAAAATAGTCCGCCTTGAGAAGTGAAATGTTTGAAGTTATAATTTGGGTTTATTTGTAAAATATAAAAGAAAAAAAAAAAACATTTCAAATAAACCGCAACTTTTTCAGTATATTTTTGTAGTAAAGTCAAAAAGTATTATATGTAGTCTTCTTAATGCTTTCTAAAAGGCATTAGATTTTTAATAGTAAGATAATTTATTCGCCTGTAAAATATTTTAAAAATTTACAGTTTATAAAATAAGTTTTAAAGTTAAGTAGTAATTATACATAATATATAATTACTATTTTATAGTGAAATCGTGAAACTATTATTATAGGAAAACAATTATTTATTTATAATAATGAAATTAATAATTAAATAATTGCAAAATAACACACAGTATTTTAAAATAGTGAATACGTGTTACATGTATTATATATACCTTCTGCTCAAAAAGTATCCGGATTTTGTTCTTTGTTAACTACTCCTTAAATAATAGACCTTTTTCACAAATTTGAGCGCCACCTGTCAATTAGTTTGTTTACAGCAGCTGTTAATGTGAGACTACCTCAAACGCATTTAGCGATTATTATTAAGGAAAATTCTTGCTGTATGCGATTTTTTGACCAAACACGGCACCACTGTCATCACTCAGGCACCATATTCGCCAGATCTGGCGCCGTGCGACTTTTTCCTATTCCCGAAACTCAAATTGCCCCTTCGTGATAAGCGTTTTGAGTCGATTGAATCGGTAAAAGAGAATTCGCTGAAGGAACTAAAAGCCTAAAAACCTTCACGGGCCTACGAAAAGAGTATGGAAGATTGGGTTAAGCGTTGGTATATATGTATCGCTTCAGAAGGAGCATATTTTGAAGGAGATAAAATAAATTTAGAATAAAATTTAAATTTGTGTGTTTTATTTACAAAATCTGAGTACTTTTTGAGCAGATGGTATATATGTTCAAATGTATAATAACAGTCTAACCATTTTTACTGACAGCTCGAAAAAAGGTAGTAGAGTAGGCAATGGAGCTTTGTTAAAACAATGGTATTTTTGAAAGGTACTTTTAAATTTTCACTACTTAAAAAATAAACTTTATCATTGTAGAAAATTTAATAAAAACATCGAATATTGCTTATTTTTCATTTCACTTTCTATTATTTACTGGACAAAAACTTCATGTTTTATTGTAGAATTTCGAAACTTTATCTTTAAAAAATGTACGTGTTAAAGTGATGCCGATAGCTCTTCAATATAGAATATACTTAACACAGGTTGTCTCTATACATAAAAAACTAATTGAGTATGAGGACATTTTATAATAAGAATAATAAGAGTTCTAAGGCAATGTTTACTATACAGTGGTTTAAATGATGCCAATAGTTTTTGAATAAGGAATTTATATAACGTAAATACTCTCTATATATGTTAAAACTATGCACAGAGTTCATGGAAAAGAGTTTTTCAATTCTGTTCTTCAGCACAACAGAGTTGAAGTTGCTGGTGGGATATTTAACGGGTCACCATGGACTGCGTTATCACCTTAACAAAATGAGTCTGTCAGCAGAGATAGATTGTCGACTCTTCCTAGAAGCAGGCGAGTCTTCCAATCACATTCTTTATGATTGTCCAACCTTGATCTGAGCCAGTAGAAGGTCACTGGGTCGAGAACTACTCTCTCTATCTGACGTTAGGGGGTCCTCAACGTTGACATTCTGGCTTTCATGCGAAGGGCGAAAAGTATTCTGTTCGGTTAGGGTCTATTGCTTCAGAAAAGATCAACTAGTGCAGTGACATAAAGTGGAAATAAGATTATCTAAAAAAATTTAGTATCATATACTTCAATATGTCTGCTTGAAGTACATCACTATGAAATCCTGTTTTAAAAAAATAATCTATACGTTTCTTCAATTTTTGATACCTGACTCAAGTTTTGAAGACATGCAGTTTAATTGCATGATTAAATTAGAATTCAATATATACGTATGTATGTATGATATTAAGGCTATATTTTTATCTACCAAATGCGTATTTAGTAAAATTTGTCAAAATTACGTTTCTCATAAATAAAACGAAATAACAACAGGCGGCGCATATTTCAAGATAAGTTAATTTGCTGACATTTGTGGTGGCTGTGCGGGAGCTCGAACTCATCGATGTTTACTTTGAAGTGTGAACTATTAAATTCACCAAAATTGACATTACACTTTATGAGTTTTCCTAATTTAAAATAAACAAAACGTTTTGATTTTACTATAAAGGTCGTGTGCGTCTTCACGCTCTTGAACTGTAAAAGGTTCTCTGGAAGCGGAATTTATGTGATAATGCAGGCGTGCGTTTTTCACTAAATGGGTAGAACCGAATCGTAAATTTGTCGTTGAAATTTGATGTTAATTGACACTTAAAGTTCAGAAACGTAAAAGATACTCATATACGAAACTTTTAATTTATATATGTTCGCATGTGTGTTAAAGCATTTGCTGAGGAATGAAAACAACACATATTTTTTTGTATTATTTCGCTTATCTGACGGTATTTTCTCATGAATATATCAAAATTTTTTTTAATAAAATTCTTAACAAAAGTTCATACAACTGAAATAAATTAAAATTTTTTATTTTATATTTGTATTCTTTTTTTAATTAAATTTGTTGTCAATGTCCTTTTAGTACCAAATTGAATAAGTTTTTTTGAAAATCAATTTATAATTTACAAAAATGAAATTTAACATATTTTGGCCACATGTTTCAGGCATGCGGACTCATGCAATGCGCCTAGCGGCTTCTTCAGTGGGAGCACTGCTCATTTGCTTGTTCATTGCTCCTTTAAGCGATGCACTACGACCGTCGAGAGCATATATCTTGAATCGCAGCTATCTTGCACTATCAACAGCGTTAAAAAAGTAATACATCATTTTCCAACAGTTGACTTCGGCTTCGTATCGGATTTTGGCGCAGTAGCTGGCGTTATTGTGATTTATTTGTCTGTGATTTTGGAGTACATCCTTTTTGTACTTTATTATTAGTTTTAGTTACACTTAATGATAGTCGTTTCATTGTCTGCATGCAAACAGTGAAAGGTGGCAGTGGTTGGTTTGTTGACATTTCCGGGGTGTATTGGGAAATTAATGCTTCATTGATTTTTTAATTAATATCTTAAAAAAAGCATGTAACATTTCTTGTATTATTGAAATCCCTTAATTCATTACAGTGTCAGAAGAAATAATTTTTATGAAAGGAAATAATTCATTTAAATAAATTAAGTTAACATAAACTAGGGTGTAACTACAGTAATCTTATTAACAACAAAATTTTATTACGAGGTTTAATAACAAAAGAATTTATTATGTTATATTAACATTTTATTGAACTTCAAATAATATGCTGTCTAACTCATTTCAACAATATATTCAAGCCATTTATTTATAGTGTACTAAACATTTTGGTAAACTATTATTATTATTAAATAATAGGCTATGAATGCACCCCGACCTTAAAGATCTATTGTGCGCCTAAAGGCACAACTAAACAATTCAAGACTATTTATAAATCTCGTAATTGTTGTGGGATTAATTTAACTTATTTAATTTGCAACTAAGATCCCAAGGTAAACGAGTCTACGTCTTACAGCTGCTGGGCAGTTGCATAGGTTATGTTCTGATGTTTCCTTTTCCTCATGACACAAATATATACATATATATTATGGATAAATCCATATATTCCTAATATACTGACAATCTTTGTAAACTAAAACTTTTAAACTTCTTAAGTCCACATAGGGATTGAATGGCTATGAATAGATCTTCAGAGCAATTCAATATTTACTAATAAGAGGTCGAAATTTATAAAAATACAAAGATATATAAATATGTACACATATTTTATAGATAATTTATAGATTGCATGAGCGAAATATATTGAGGTGGCTTAAACTCATTCATTTTCATTAAAAGTACTCAAGAAATAAATTTTACATCCATCGTAGAATATACTGCGTACAATATAACGTTAAATACCCATATTTGAATACAAATAGTGGATTCTTCATAAATAGACTGGGGTCTTCTAAAGTATAAATACTACATATAAATCTAAAGATGCTATAGTATTTAATAAGATCAGTTAAGTGTATAGTACATAACTGATCTTATTGCACTTTTGTTCGCTAAAAAAGATTTCAAATACTTACAATTTAAACATTTTAGTAAAAAGTAGTTTTTTTTTCATTCTAAATAAATAATCTTAAGTGAGTGAGTAAAATTTCACTGTACAGAAATTTTTGGTGTCAATATCACAATTTAGTTGGCTTTGCATGCTTCACCAACCATCTTTTAAGCAGACCTATACGTAATTGATGTATATGCTCATTTAAGTCTAAGCTACTTCTAGGCTATAAAATGTACCTACATCGATATATATTTAGATAGTCAAACAATAATCAAGGCATTGTTTTCTTGAAAATTTTTTGTTTGATAATTTTTGTTCGAACTGAAGACCGGCACTATTAAACAGTTCTAATAACCATGTTTGGTCTTGCGATTATAAAAAGGAGCGCTATTCCAGATTTTTCTTTCATTCGACATATGACTGTCTAGTGTGACATAACAGCAAAACACTGTGCCTGTCTAGAAGATAAGGAGGTTACAAGTCACATTCTTTGTAATTCTTCAGCTTTAGAGTTGCTAATTTACTTAAGTACTTATTATGACTACTTATTATGAAATCCATAAAAAAAGGCTTGAACGCAATATTACTGTAAATTATTTAATAAAATATATTAAAATTATAAACAACTAGTACCACAATAAATCACTACTAATAGTAAGAAGCAATTAAACATAATGAAAATTATAAATACATGATATTCTATATATGTGTGGAAATTGTGCTAATACAGCAATATT
>NC_051847.1:62324569-62357159 GCF_002237135.1 Teleopsis dalmanni | reverse complement strand
TGAGAAAGGTGATCTTATATATATTTAGTTATATGGACATTTTGTTAGTCAATCTATAACATCTATAAGAATCTATAAATACGATTATTATATTCGATGTTTAATACAATATTAGAGTATATTGCTCTAATGGTATGTATGTATGGTATGGAACTACGGGGCGAACGATCTGACATACTAACTTCTGGTCTAAAAATGTACTTCCAATTGAAATAATAATAATTAGAAGAGATAATAATAGATACTAATTGCGATAGTAGATAAATGCTGCAACCTAGGAGATACTAGTACAGATATGCACACACTTGAGTTAACAAAATTATTCCAAACAATTACTTAGAGAATATTAAATACGCATCCAAAATGTTTATTTTGAAATTGATATAATATTAAAACAACAAATTAAAAAAACTCATTTGTTTATTTGCTTTGTATATGAACGCAAAAACCCATAAAGTGATCCTTATTTTTATATTGATAAAGATAACACACAAGTGTTGTCTATAACCACATTCACTTTATTTTCAATAAAATTTTATATTTACAAACTATTACTAATGGCTACAATCAAAACAATTTCCATTAACACAGTCCCTAATTGTTTTTGTAGAATTTTACTAAATATTTTTAACACTGACTGGACATAAAACCTAGACGGAAAAACAATTTCAGATCTTAATTGGTTTATGGGTCTCGCAGGAGTTCTGGAACTTTACCCCAAACTTAGTCTGCTACTATTTTTAGCGCTTTGCGTCCATTAAACCGTACGTGCTGAGTAGGATAACATAGTGTCAAGAACGACATCCAACATTTTTGGTTTGGCGAGAGAAACTTCTAGTTTTTCTGTATATGTTACCTTTACAGCGGCGTATCCACAGAGGCATATTTTCCTCGTTTTCTTAATTTTTTATTAAATGGTTTATATAGATGCTATATAATCTATTCATAGAAATGTACCTAAAGATTTTTATTATGTACATAAGTCTACATAAATCTACATAAGTCAGTACTGGAAGAATTATTAATTAATATACCAAGAATTAGTGTCTAGACTTAAGAGATTTTGATGAAAAAAGTTAGGTTAGTTGAAAAAAGTGATCCTAAAGATCTATTAATGTCTAAAGTTCTATATTATGTTTAGGAGTTAATAAAGTTAGAAGCTAATAAAATATTTTCTCTTTTATGTGAAAGTTTGATGTCTCTTCCTTTCTCCCATTCTTATCTATACACTAATATGATACAACTATCAATTAAATCATTTTGTATGTCATACAAAGACTATATTTTAATACAGAGACATATTTTAATTTATTTAAACTCTATTTTACTAGATCATGTACAATATTTGTCTTTTCTTATGATTATTATTATTTGTAATGTAAACATGATATTTAATCAATTTATTATATGCATATATATTTTTTGTAATTATGGAATGAGAATACTTTGGTAGTGCATGAAAGTTAAATATATATAATTGTATATAATACAATTATATATAAATGTATATAATTTTATTTCAGACATTTTTTTCCTTTAATATGTGTTTAATTGTGTTTCGATTTAAGCACTTCAATAAAATATATTAATTATTTTTTATATTTTTATAGTGATGACCGATCTGATGTAACTGAGCAATTATATGTTGATCCAAATATACATTCTGAGTATACCAATGGGGATTATATGTGCTGTCCAGCATCACCAACAACAGTGCCAGCTAGAAGTATAGCAGCAGAACAAACAGTACGTATTAGGCCTAAACGTCAGCGTACTACGTCTATAAATAATCAAACGACAACAGCAAATCCATCCGAATGTATTATCCGTGCCAATAATCGCACTATTTATACTGCTGGTCGGCCGCCTTGGTACAACTGTGCCGGCCAGCAGGTGGAACCATTTGTCATTGGTAAAGAACTGTTGATTATTTTATTTTTTGTTATAAATAATTTTTAAATTTATAGGTATATGTGGTGGTAGTGCTTCTGGAAAGACTACAGTAGCGCAAAAGATTATCGAAAGCTTAGATGTTCCTTGGGTAACGTTATTATCCATGGACTGTTTTTATAAGGTAAACAAATTTGTTGTAAAATAATTTTATAAATTAAATTTATAATATAAATAGTAATGAATATATCAACACATTCAATAACTTTTTTAGGTTTTAAATCATAAACAGCATGAACTAGCTTTAGAGAATGAATACAACTTTGATCATCCTGATGCGTTTGATATTGATTTGCTGATCACAGTACTGAAAAAATTAAAAGAAGGACGTAAAGTGGAGGTACCAGTTTACAATTTTGTTACACATGGTAGAGAGTCGCAAACGGTAAAATGTTAACTTAAGTTATAAGAATACAACAACTATTTTAGTATTTTTATTTTAAAAACAGAAAACTATGTACGGTGCTAATGTTATTATATTTGAGGGTATACTTACTTTTCATAGTCAGGAAATATTAGATTTACTGGATATGAAAATATTTGTGGATACAGATGCTGATATTCGGCTAGCTAGACGTTTAAAGAGGTAAATTTAAACTCCTTTACAAGCAATTTTTAAGTAAAAGTTAATTATTTATTACGTTGTCTCCATTAATGTTGTTGTAGTTGTTTAATTAAAGAGTTATCTTCAATTATTTTTTTTTATAGAGATATATCACAACGAGGACGTGATTTGAAAGGCGTTCTCAAACAGTATTTGACCATGGTAAAACCATCATATGCAAACTATATAGCACCAACCATGGTACATGCCGATATCATAGTTCCTCGTGGTGGTGAAAATAAAGTAGCAATATGTCTTATAGTGCAACACGTTCACACACAACTGCAGTTGGTAAATTCAAAAATTAAAAATACTTAACAATTCCTTAAACTATGTTTCCACCGTTTCATTAGCGTGGTTTTAAACTTAGAGAGACTTTAGCAAATTCCTATAAAGATCAACCAATGCCTAATTCATTGCATTTGATAAGCCCAACACCACAAATTAAGGGCTTACATACATTTATACGTTGCAAAAACACATCAAGGGATGAGTTTATATTTTATTCGAAAAGACTAATACGCTTAGTCATAGAATACACACTAAGTCTATTTCCTTTTAAGACCACAATTGTGGAAACTCCGCAGGGAGTATCATATGCTGGTAAAAATAAGCAATTGTAAAAGTAAACGTATTTAGTCTTTAAATAATAAATATTTTGTTGTTCAGGTCAACGGATGTCCTCAAAAAAAATTTGTGGTGTCTCAATTTTGCGTGCCGGTGAAACCATGGAACAAGCTATATGCGATGTTTGTAAAGACATACGTATTGGCAAAATTTTAATACAAACAAATCAAGTCACTGGCGAACCAGAATTGTATTATCTGCGCTTACCTAAAGATATCAAAGACTATAAAGTAATACTAATGGATGCTACTGTAGCGACTGGTGCGGCTGCTATGATGGCTATAAGAGTATTGCTAGATCATGATGTTCCCGAAGAAAATATTATCCTCGCTTCTCTTTTAATGGCCGAAATAGGAGTACATTCAATTGCATACGCTTTTCCACAGGTGACTTTTAGATAAATACAGACATTTAAATATATATATATTTAAATACATTTAAAATATATTTCATAGGTAAAAATTGTAACTTCGGCTTTGGATCCGGAGATAAATGACAAATTTTATGTGATACCTGGTATTGGCAATTTCGGAGATCGGTATTTCGGTACTGAACCTTCTGAGGATTATTTTTAATTTAATGAATGTGAAATTATTTAATAAATGTTTTAGTGTAATTAAGTTAAATATACCAACGACTATGTGAGTTTATGCCTATTATTTTAAAATATATCATTTATACAGAATTTCAACTTAACGATAATTTTTAATTTCATTTTTACAAATACTACACACAATGCGCTTACGTCTATGTCCATAGTTCTCACTACGTTCAGAGGCCGGACTATGGTTTCTGTTTATTGGAGTTTTTTTTGTTGATTCACAGCAACAAGAAAAAAATTTTAATGGAATTTTTTCACCATCTTCTATTGTCTGCGGTAGATTTTTGTCTCTTGTTTCCGGTAAAAGTAAACTAGCAAAACCTCCAATAATTAACAAAGTGCCCATGACAATTAATGGTAAAACGAGCATATGTTGTCCCTGTAATTAAAGTAATTATTTAACATTAAAAAAAAGAAATAGTTTTTTCTATATTTTAAATTACATACCATGTGATTTATAATTGGTATTACAATAGGTCCGATCATGGCAATCACAGAACTAAAACTCATACCCAGACCTCGTACGACAGTCGGATATAACTCTGAAGCTAACAATGGCAGCACTACGAAAGCGGATGAAATGCCCATTTTCCCAATGCAGTACAAGAGTAACATAATCTCAGGTTTTTGCGCATAGAGAAATGTTGCTACACATGCAATGCCACCACATAACATGGATACACAAAGGATCCAACGACGCCCGATATAGCTTAGACCAGGCCAAAGTAAAAGATATGTTGGCAATTCTACTGCACCGGCAAGAAAAAAATTCCAAATCTCATTACCACCCAAAGCTGGTGCGTAATAACTTAGTCCAACATAAACACTTGTGTTAGCAAACCAAATAAGTGTTATAATAAGAGTTTTACGACGCATATTAGTGCTACGAAACAGATCGAGTATACCATAAGATTTATCAAGTTCATTAATTGATTCCACTTTTGGTGTTAATAGCTTTTGCTGTACGATGCTGACGAAATTTACGGGTATCTGATAACCATTCACACGTGCTATTGTTTTGAGAATTTTGGCTGCTCTCAAGGGCTGACCGACGGCTATAAGCCAACGTGGTGATTCTGGTAAAACAAAAAAGCATGAGAATAGCAATAGTAAAGGCAGTGAAACAGCTAATGTTAAGAATCGCCAATCGCGTATTATATACACAATGCCTGCTAATAATACAAGTCCACATGAGTAAGCTATATTCGATACAATTGTACAGAACACACGTCTTTCCGGTCCAACCAATTCAATTGCTAAATAAAATATACAAATAATTTGAATTACATTTATTTCAACTGTAATAATTGAACGTTTATATACCTAATACATATGGCGATGCTAGTATTGCTGGTACAGTCCAACCAACTACAAAACGCATTCCCAACCATGAATAATAGTTCCAAGCGAAAGCACTAGCCGCACAAGCTGTAATCTCAAGTATTAAATATAAATAGAATGAAGGTCGCCGACCCCAGAAATCTTGCAAATAACCGAAAACATAATTCCCGAGTAAGCCACCAATGCCAAAAACGACTAAAGCCAATGTAACCAAATAACTTTTGTCACAGACTAGGTTCCACTGAAATTTTAATTAAATGATACAAAGAGTAAAATAAAGTTATATACATTATTTTATATAAATTAATTGATATATTTATTATAAAATAAAATTATATAATATACAGTTTTTGTATATTATTTAATAAAATTATTTATTAAAATGTTCTAATAGAAACTAATAAGTTTTCAGAAGAAAGTGTCTATGATGT
The DNA here is from genome assembly GCF_002237135.1 of Teleopsis dalmanni. NCBI lineage: Eukaryota > Metazoa > Arthropoda > Insecta > Diptera > Diopsidae > Teleopsis > Teleopsis dalmanni. Next base: position 62,351,605 of record NC_051847.1, on the reverse strand, counting down.
TAACAAGGAATAAGTACCTCAGAAATCTAACAAGAAAAAAAGGGTATTGCGAAAGAAAAAAAAAGCATTGGAATATATATTTCATTTAGCATAAGTAGAAAGCTTACTCTGTCAATATTTAGTTTATTTAGAATTTCAATTAATTATTAATAATAGTAAATATAATAATATCGATAAGATCTAAGATCTATATAAATATCTTGATATTCTGTTATTGTTTCAGATTCTTTGTTCGCAGTAACTTGGATGCTCTATGCTTGATTGGATATGCTCGAATATCAGTTAGAGCCTCCATCCACAGTTGGACACCCTCTCTTAAATTGGATACTTTATACTCAGTTGTATACTCTGTCTTCAGTTGGCAACTCTATCCTCTATTAGAAACTCTATTCTCAGTTCGATACTCTATCGATAATTGGATACTTTGTCCTCAATCGGATGTTCTGTGTTATATTGAATACTCTGTCTTAAGTTGGATACTCTATCTTAGATTGAATACTTTGTCCTCAATTGCATACCCTGCCCTAAGTTGGATATTCGGCTCTAGTATAAAAACTCTCTCTACAGTTAAATATTTTCTCTTTGGTTTGGTACTCTGTCTTCAGTTGATTCCCTGTACTACTTTAAATACTGTGTCCTTAGTTGACTACTCTATCCTCAGGTAGATACTATGGTTTATGTTGAATACTCTGTCTTATATTAAATACTCTGTATTCGGTTAGATACTCTGCGCTCAGTTGTATACTTTATCCTCGGTTGGATAATCTATGTTCAGTTAAATACTCTATTCTCATATGGATATTCTGTGTTACGTTGGATACTCTGTCCTAAGTTGGATACTATGTCCTTAACTCAATACTCTTTCCTCAGTTGGATATTTAGTTCTTAGTTGGATATTCAGTTCTCAGTTGGAATTTCTGTTCCCACTAGAAACAACTGTAAACATATCTGTTAAGTACAGCATTACATTATTGATCCAGGCACATTATTGATAGCACAGTATCTCTTAATCATTACAGTGTGAGAGGTATATGACAGATGGCTCCAAAAAAAAAAGCATGACTGGAAGGACTAATTTTAAATAACTTTTTAAGGACTTTGTCCTTTTAACAACTTTTCGTTATCTGAATGGAAATGCAGATTGTGCTATATTTTAAGATCTTGCAGTTGTGAAAGTATATGAACTATGAGAAAAAATTACTTTAAGTATTAAATAGCAATTATTTAAAAACATTTTATTTAGGGAATATATAAATGTATTTGATCACCTGAACGCATTATAATTATGAATTTTTTAATACAATTTTTAATTTTTTTAAACTATTTTTATTCTTATTAAACTAAAAATTGCATGTATACATATAAATTAAGAGTGCAAAAACTATAATTAGAAATAAGAACAAGAATAATTAGTAGCACTGATTTTAATTAACTGGAAAAAGCTGTGGATGTGATTACTTATGACTGATTTATTTGAATAAAAAAAGTATACTTTTTTTAGATCTATTTATAATAACAGTGCATTCTTCTGATGTATTTGATATTTATATGAACGATATATGATATAGTGAACCAATTTCATTTACTTGTCAACTTCATTCACATTATTTAATAAAAATCCTATGAATTTGCAGTTTTATTCTTTATTTATTTCGAGTTCACTATAGTACTTAATGAACTAGATAAAAAAACAAATAACCTGTTAAATCGATTGTGGTGGTGGCCAAAAATATATATGGTTATAAAACATTTTCGTTACTGCTTCATAATTAACTTACTAAACTCTTGTAACGGTTATAAATATATACCCTACATATATAGGATGGATTCGAAAGTAGATACAATTTTTTAAAAATAGATATTTGTAGGGATGACATCTATTGACAATTCCTCGTGTCGATATAGTCAATCATTATTTGTATTCAATTCACCTGATTAACCACTGTGTGAGTTTAAGCTCTTATAAAAAATGCATTTACCGATCAAAGGGAAGCGTTTTATGGACGTAAACGGTATCAAAAATTCTTATACCGGCAGTCTGATTGGCTGTCCAACCGATTATGAAAAACATTTATTTGATATATTTTCAGACTGAGCAAATTGCTATATACTTAGTTAAAAGGAAACGATTTTGAATAAAATTAATCGGTTTTTCCATAAAATTATTAGTCGAAATTTACTTTGTATTTTAATATATTTTAAAATTTTTTTTACTTTATTGGTTTATTACTTAAATTTATTTTAATTTAAATATTCATATTATTACTTTTTTACCAAGTTTTAAATATTATTTTTTTCATTTATTAATTTTTATATTTTTTTAAATTTATTTCCTAAAATTTATATTAATATTTTTATTGAAATGTTGTTTTGTTATGTTTTATTTTAATTATTTTGTTTTAATTAAGTTTAAAATGTTAAAAAAAATATTTTTTATTTATTTTTTTTAATAATTTATTTTTAATTTAAAAAAATTTTTTTATTTATTTTTTTAATAAGAATTATAAATAATAGATTTTTAATTCTTATTTTTAATTTTTCTTTATTTTTTATCTCATTCAAAATAATTACTATTTTTTTTATTTAAAAAATATATTATTATTATTTTATTTCAAAACTATTACAGACACATTTTTGAATTCAATATATCTCCTATTTTTTTTTTTTGATGTTAGAAGTTACTGTCATAACTCCATTAAGCATTCACCGAATACAGTTCTATTTTTGGATTCGAAATGAAATAGTCTCACCAATTCTTATTGTGTTTACAGTTACAGTTTTTTAATTTAATTTGATGATTTCTATTTTTTTCTTTAATTTTTTGTACTTTATTATTTAAAAAAATTTTTATCACACCCATTAAAACCATTAGGAAAATACATAAAATCACAATTTTATTTTTAATATTCTCAAGAAGTTAAGAACAGTATACCTATTTTATTGCATTTATAATATATCTCTAAAAAAATCAACATGTACTCACCTCAGAAACAACCGTACTAGGATACATAGACTTATCATAAAGCCAACCATGTTGACAGTCAATGATTTTGGTGTTTACTGGACTTCCAATCTGCCAAACCTTATCGTTTTGTAGTTGTAGTGGTGTCCGATATTCCAAATATCTAACGATATCCGAATAATTTCTATTGTACATACTGCATGCCATATACTCATTACTGCTGTTATCAATACTAACAGGTATGCTTAAATTTTTGACAAGTACAGGATAATCAGGTGTCCAAGGTTCGAGTTCAGGAACTCTGCACCAATGCTTAGGTGTAGCCGCAATAAATAATTGACTATGACGAACCAAAAATAAAATAATTATTTCACTTACTTTTTTCAGTTGTGAATATAGAGATATAAAGAATATAGAACCTGTAAGCGTGGAATGCGCAAGGTAAAGCTGCTGGTAATAGTACTGTGCATATTATAATTTTTTGATACAATCCAAATGATCCAATTTCTTTAAGTACTTCATCAAAATCCATTTTTTCTCTCCTTTTGGTATTATATATTGGTAAAGACAGTTTTTTTACTTGTGTACGGAATGTAATTCAAACAGCAACTAAATCTTAGTTTCCAAATATTGACTTCCAGTGAACAATTTTGGATGAACACAACAACAACAACAATAACATTTTGCGTTCAACTATAATTGAGGAACACATTTGAACTTAAAATTTCCAGTCGTCCATAATTTGAATATGAAATAGAAGAATTTGCAAGTGTTTTGATTTTGATTTTGAAACTCAATTGGATATAATTATATTACGGCTTGTTCATGTGTCTAATTAATTGGTTACCACTGCGTTGGCAAGGTCTACTTTAATAGGCTACCGACCCAACATACGAACTGTGAGAAGACATATAAAATTTTTTATACATAAAAACGGAATAAGTAAAACTTTGGGTTTTGTGCAAAATTCATAGATATTTTTTTTAGAAAAATTATTCTTTTACAGTTTGTAATATAAATCGGCTCAGAGTGTACAGGTTGTGAAAATACTAAAGTGTTGAACCGAAATCACGTCAAGCGTTTTTATTTTTAAGGTGTAATCGTTTTGGTTATTCAAGACTGGTTAATTATTTTAAAATTTAATTATAAAAATATTTGCAAAAAAAAAGAGCACAAATAAATATGATATGAGATATATAACTTCTGTTATATTCAAAGAAATTCGCAATTATATTAATAATTTTAATATATATAGGTATATTTAATGTGTAGTTAAGACTTATCGGAGATCTTTAATTCAACTTTGACATAATTTATTGGATTTGTATTGAATTTGAAGATACCAGTTTAAAGATTGCCGATTTATCACGACATGTGATTTATTGACCCATTGGTTGAATGTTTTGTTCAGATAAAATAAAAAAAATATAGACATTATAAATTCCTAACGGTATAAATCCAAGGTAAGATTTATCTGAGATCTGTAATTCGAATTTTACATAACTTATTAGATTTGTACTGAATTTAATGATACCACTTCAATGAATGCCGACTTGTCATGATATGAGGTTCATAGACCCAAACACATCCATTGGTTTAATGTTTTGTTTAAATAATATTAAAAAAATGTAGACATAAATTCTTAACAGTATAAATCCAAGGTAAGATTAATTTGGAATATTTAATTCAACTTTGACATTACTTATTGGAGTTGTACTGAATTTGAAGATACTACTTCGAAGATTGCCGACCTATACACACCTATTGGTTGAATGTTTTGTTCAGATAAAATTAAAAAATTGTAGATATAGATAGATAAATTCCTGGCAGTATAAATTTACAACTAGACAATTAATATTCAACAATTCAATATTATGTCTACTCTCCTATATGGATGTCAATCATGAAACGCTGCGTCAAATGACATCAACGCGCTATAAGCCTTTATTAACCAGTAGTTACGAAAAATTGTTAAAATGTTCTGACTATATGAACTATGTGATGGTTTATTACTATAAAATATGTGAAACTGATGAGCCTCGTTTTGGTCGGCCAGTCACTAAAAATACCGATGTAATTTTGGAGAAACTGGTAGAGCCAGACTCTTGATGTTTAGGTATTACATGAATTAATGCAAAGCAATTTGAATGACCAGAATAACATCAGTAAATCACCGACGAAATAGAACCATTTTTGAAATAAATTATTTCGAGCAACGAAAAATGGATTAAATACATCAATATCCAACGTAAGCGATCATGTTCAAAAGTCGTTGACCCTCTACAAATGAGTTTAAAACCTGAATTAACAATAAATTAGATTACGTTGAGTGTTTGGTGGAATTGGAAGAGAATTGTCTATTTTGAACTTCTCCAGCTTGATGCAACGGTTAATTCGGTCCTTAAGCAATAAATACTGCTTCAAATATTTATATAAGGCATTTTAATATATTTTAATGTTAGAGTGATAATAGTGGTAATCAGATGAGGCTTGAGAAACTTAAGTTCCCCAACCTCTCCCAAATGAATCGAATGACATTATTTATATATATGTATATTTATTATTAAAGCATTATGGCTGCTTAATAAGATAATTAATTTATTACGGGTCTGGTGGTAGAAAAGATATATAAAAATACATAATTTTCTATAATCGGCATACTTTAATACGGTTTATTTATCAATTTAAATACAGATGTCTCAAATCTGTAATCACTATTTGAATATTATTATGAAGTAACAATAGAAATTTATATGTGTAGTATTATATACTACAATATAAATTTTATATACGGTAACAGTACGCTAATCGGTTGTTGCGCTAAGTAATTGCAAAATATACATAAATAAAGTAACAACATCAATGTAAATTGAAAGCGCTGCAAATATATAGTCTTCTGGTGAAATAGAATTGGCATGGTTGCCTCCCACCATTAACTGTACATCGTAAATCAAGTATATCCCAAATATACCAACGCCAAAACAACAATAAATTATATGCAATGTGCGGCTGGGAAAGAATATCATGACGATCCCCATTACTAATAGAATAATCGCTAATACGATCATTATACCTCCACAGGCTGTGAAGTCAATCTGTGTTTGTAACGCAAACAGCGTTAGACCAACAACAACAAGAAATGTTATAACCATAGCATACAATATCTGAAAGTAGAAGTATGTTATACAATAAATATAAAAATTGCAGTACATTGGACGTACCAATTCCAATTTGTAAAAAATGGTTATTACTCCCAATAAAAACGCTTCACAAAGTGTAAAGATACCGAGCATTATATAATTAGTTGGAGAAGTGCGACGTACATTTTCACAGCAAACCAATACCAACATACATATGAATGTGGCTCCTAATGCTATCCAAAATAAGTAAATACGTTGTAAAACATAAACTTTAAGATCATCATTGAATACAAACATCCCTATTATTCCTATAGTGACAAAAATCTGGACCTATATATTTTATAAGAAAAAAATATGATTTTTGGGATATAAAGATATTATATAATATACTTACAGCTACTATAGAGAAGACTTTTGATATAAACTCATGGCGCACTGACCTGTCGTCAAAACTATAACCATTACTCCATTCTGGATTATATCTGTTATTTTCTATAGTAAAGAGCTGTATAAGCTATGGTTATATTTAAAATATATGCACTTGTCATACCGCCAGATTTGATCATCTTGTATTACTTATAGAGTTCACTTTAATATAACACAAAAATTTTGAAATATTTTTAAAAAAAAGATTCACAGGATATTCATTTGTATATAAAATATAATCAAATTTTCTGAATTAAAAGTTAAAAAAAAACAACTTGAATAAAATAAGTTGATTTAAACGTCAATTTTCTTCTTGATTCTTCTTCTTCTTGAGTTAGTGCTATTACGCACTTTTACTCTATAATGGCTGGGGAGCTTATCTCTACCCCAAACTATGCTTTAACTAAGCTTAGAAATCATATAATTTATTTGCCTTTTAATTGATGACGGACCTTAAATCAGCATATCTTCCTGAGAGTCCAGAAGTGGACTTGAGGATTGTTAGGGCGGGGTTAAGTAGCGTATCAACTTTAGTGAATAATATTAGAGCTCTGTCTCTGATATATTTTTTCACTGAGTCAATCCTAAGATCTCTATATATGTCTGTTGATCTAATATACCATGGAATCTTAAACAGTCTTCTTAAATCCAGGTTTTGAGCTATCTGTAATTGTTTTAAGACCGAATTGTTTTTTTTGGAAAATATGACACAAAATACTTTAAAAAAATTAAAAATATAAGAGTTTTTAAATTGAACGTTTATCATTTTCATCTCTTTCTATCTCACGAATCCCCCTTTTTTACTTTTTTCTTACTACACACTCCATCCTTAGTCCTGCATTATTTTGCAACCCTTCTATGTTTCATGCTCTCAAGTCCACGAAAATCAAAACAACACAAACGTGTGGTTTGTTAAATATCACTTTATATTATTTTTGTCTATGATGTTACTGTGACCTATAAGGAGTAAGTTAATTAGTAATCACGTTCACAATACGCGATTAACACTTGTGGAAGATATTATAAGTCTTAATTGAATTATAAAGCTATAGATGAGTATAATTATTCTATCTAATGTAGAATTATGTAAAACAGAATTATCTGGAAACTCCAAAACTCTATTTGTGTAAGTTAATATCCTTGTATTTTTGGTTACCACAATAACTACCGGAAGGATTTACATAAGTGTTATATAGAACTGTACAGATGTTTTGTTATAGTTGTATAATAGTTTAGAATTGCATTATATTTACTTAAGCATATATAAATTTTGTTGTTTCATTAACATAAAGGATATATATAATATATCCATTTAATTTACGACAGAATTGAAAGAGTCACAGGCAGCAAAAAATTCTGCCTAAAACACAAAACAACGATAGTTATTGTTTGCCTAAGAAATGATCACATTCAAGAGTCTCTCATGATTCACCATCTTAAGAACTGTGAAGGATGATGATTGCAAGTATTTCCGAGACGTAGATTTATCCCTTTTTATAAGTGAAAATATATACTACAGCTTGTTTATTTTTGCCGTAGGGATGCAGCTCATAGTAGAAGATTCCCTGCCAATCCCACCAAGTACACAGTAAAATCTTCCAAGCGGTTAATCCTCGCTTGGCCACCGTTTCAGCCGGATCACCGCAATTCGACTACAACCGTTTTCACTAGACGTTATTGTAAGTTATCCATCATCACCAATCATCAACCGCTTTAGAAGTGAGTCGATTTAATTGCGATTCAGTAGCGATTTGCAAATGGAAATTCGGTCCATAAGGTTTTTTACGTTAATTCTTGTGACACCCATAGATCAAGCTTCTTTTTGTATCCAAACTAATTCAAATGGTTCCAAACGATTTTTTGTGCAATCTTTAGCTCTTGAACAGTCGAAACAGTGCTTAGATGATGGTCGATTGTCAGACTCCACTGCATGGTGCATCTTTAACATTAAAATTACCGGTGCAAAAACTCATATTTCTAACGCCATCTAACATAACCCAATCGGACTTGTACAATGCGGAAAACAGATACCTAAAGTCCTTTTTTGGGAAAATAATAGAAAATAATATATTGCCAAATGTTATAATTTTTGAAAAGCTACCTTGTATTAAAATAATGGCTAATTAAATAGACTTTTCCAAATGGTAAAACTATCTGAAGTATAAATGAAGAACAGGCCCTAAAAAATAATGTAATAAACTAACCAACGCTAATAATTTATCTAACCACAAGTATCCACAACAAAGATTTGACTACCTCAATTAGGTTTTAATAAGTTTCTGAACATACAGAGATCCATTGAAAGGAGGAGTCCAATGAGCTGGCAAGAAAAGAAGCCTCCATGATAATGTTGGGACATGAACTGATTTGTTGTTAATTTCAACGAGTATGGAACGAAGTACTGAGGGCCTAAGAATAATACATGCCGCGATAACTCTTATAGACCTTTCACTTTGACACTTCGTTTAACTAACCGTATCCCACACTCAGGGATATGAAATTTTATGTTGTAAAACTGCGGTTGACAAAGAATATAATTTTTGAAGGGGATTTGCAAAAAAATATCCAGTTATTTCTTTTTCTTTTTCTTCCGTTTAACTTCTACATTTCTTGTTGAAACGCATATCTAATTCCTTTAGTAGGAGCCAACTAGCTATTGGCAAACAATAGGAGCCAACTGTTCAGTTCATCCATAATAACATTTGTTTGTATGTTTAGTTAAGCCAACGTCTCTTGTGTAGTAGTTACACATTGACATTAGTTGGGTTTTGTAATATATTTTACTCGCTGTGATGTTAGGACTGTGGTTGCACATCGCGAGAATAGCAGCTCTACTGTCGGCGATGATTACGCCTATCCCGTTGAAGGATTGTGTAAAATAATTTTTGGAATTAATTTTCAGACATAGGAAGATTATCTGATAGAGCAGCCAACATAGATTAACACAATTAAAATCACTTATTGGTACCAGAATATTATAAACCTTGCAAAAGAAACAGTTAGAATTATCACAGGAATCCTGACAGGGCACTGTAATCCAAAATACCACCTTACGAGACTGGCTATACATATGAATGCAAACTGTAGATTCTGTGATGAGAAGTCAGCCACACCAAATGCTGTCAGAATGCTTTGCGCTAATGCACATACGGAATAGCATCCTAGATATGTGTATTCTTACGGAAAAAGTAATAAAACTCTGTAAAGTAGGTTCTATTCTAGTTTTTATTAACGCAACAGCGCTTAGAGACCTACTCTAAATCTCGCAGGGGGCATAATAGATCAGACGGTCGCAGTGTCACATCCGCTAACAATAATATAATATAAATATATTCTGATTTTTGCAGCACTTATATCCTTATTATCTATTTGCCGATGTTGAGACACTGCTTTATATGTGTAGTGCTACTGATATTACATTCTTGATATATCGTAACAAGCATGACAGTGAGAACCACCGGCAGGCGTGTTTTCATTATCCTTTTAAACAGAATATTAAGAATCGTTATATTGTACTTAGAGTCACATATATGTGTATATATTATTGTAAGTAGTGACTATTATTTTTATTAATATTAATATTGTAAAACGATTCACATTTTTAATACAATAGTAGAATATAAGCAACAATATAAACTTTAATCTTTTTAATTTTTGTTAAGGAGTCTTATATAGAATTTTATAAAAACGTATACAACAAATAAATTAAACAAAAGTTTTATAAAAGTAATAACAAAAAATTTCATAATACTAAATATTTAAAGAATTCAAGTTATAATTTTTGAAACTTAAAAGTGATTTTTCTTCACTGGATCTTTAGCTTATGGAATATTTGGTATGAGTTAACATTTTTTTTCTTAACTTTATTCAAACATCAACATTGCTTCTTCTTAATGCGTAGAATTTATATTTTAATATACATACATATATCATTATAAGAATATATTCAACTAACTTTTAACTATCAATATTTTTTTTATGTTCAACAAATGTATTAATGATATCGTGGTGTAGGAGTTTTGATAACAGAATGCCAACAAATCTTAAATGAGTTGGCTTGCTGAATAAATAGAACTAAAAATAATTTAAGCTGAGCTTAATCCTTTTAATCCCTTGCGGCTCCAATTATTGTTAATATGTACATAAATATGTTGACGATGTCTAGATATAGATTCAAAGCAGCAAATATATATTCTTCCGGACTGATGGAATACTTATGTTCTCCACCCATCATCAATTGTGTATCATACACTAAATAGATAGAGAACAGTAATGCACCGCAAGAAGCATATACTAACGTCATTATTTTGCCAGGCACGAATATGGCGACAATACCAAAGATCAAGAATACAACCATAGCAACAAGAAGCACACCACCGCACATAGTAAAATCGTATTTAGTCTGCATGGCAAATAGTGTCAATGCTAGACATACTGCTGCTGTGATGCCAACTGCCATTAATACCTGAAGTAATTTTTAAGAAAAACAAAAACCATATTTTTATAAATAAATTTAAGTGTAAGTTAATAACTTACCTCTTGAGATTCATATCGACTAGCAGACACGCCCAGAAGAAATGACTCGGCTAAAGTAAATAAGGTCAGGAATATGAAATTCATTGGTGTCTTACGTCGGACGCCTTCGCAACAAGCCATAGCAATCATTGTTACAAGCAAAACAGCTAATGCAACCCAAAACAGAGCTGGATTCCTTTGGACGAATTGTTGTGTCGGTTTATGGAAAACGAAAAGTGCAACAAATCCAAAAGTGACCAACAATTGCCCCTAAAACAAAATTTTTTTATTACAACGTGCTGCTAAGGAGACTTATTTATAACTATTTTAATTTTTTTTTATGGAATTAAAAGAAAAAACAGGCACCCATTAAGAAAAATAGGAAAAACAAATTGTAAGATAAAAAATTATAAAAACAAAATTAAAATAAGAAAATTGATTAATGATAATAAAAGACTTTGTTGCTGTTGTTATAGCCCGCAGGAATCTGGGAATACATTGGTTAGGATGTGGATGGATAATGTGTGAGAGTAAGGTGATTATTAGGAAATGAGATCGGGAGATATGTGGGATTTAAATTGAAGTCAAGCATGATCAAAACTAATTCACTTTTATGGTTCCAAGAACGGTTGAGTTTACGTAATAAAGTCACTCGTTCAGTTCGAGGACCTGGTGTCATTCGCCAGATCCTAAAGGAAATAAAGGAAATGTTGGTCCTAAGTGACGGAGTAGGTCCTACTATTGCTGAGTTATTTTTCTAAACTTATGATAAACCAAATATAATATAAGTTTCATGCATATGTAAATTATTAGTTTGCCGCATTCATGACGATCATTGGTGATCATTGGTTCTAAGATCTGGATGTATTATCGTTTAATGGTTCGGTAATATTTTTAATTGCGAAGAGTCTGAGTGACATATTCTTGATTTCTGTTAATGGATGGTTAATGGTTAAATCCTGCTGTACAAAGTATTAATAATAAACTTTTATAACATACAACAGGTGTTCTATCAAGTACCAAAAGAAACTTATCAGAACAATTGCAGGAAAAGTAGGGTAATGGTTTGAACTTATGTTGACTCATCTTTAAACTATTATTTACATATTTTATAGTAGTACTCATTAAAAAGCTAAAAGTTTAAAGTTTAGACTTTTCTTTATGAACTAAAAAAATGTTGAGTAATAACTTTATGCTATTGTTAGAAAAATGATAAATGTTCATCGATCAAAACAGACACATTCTTAGTTAAACGTATATATAAATAATAATTTAAAAACGTTTTTAAATAAAATTTACTAAAAAAAACCTTTATCTATTTCTAATGAATTTTAATTTCATACAAACTACTTGAGTAGTAGTAATATTTTTTGATATTAACCAACACCGATAACTTTAATATAGATTAGGCTTAATCTCATGTTTACTCACCATTAAAATCATATAAACTTTACGTATAAATCCTTTACGAATGCTTTGATCGTCAAAAGAGAAATTTTTCGGTTGTCCTTCTGGATCTTCATAGCCTCCATAATTGCCACCTGCGGGAGGAGGTTGAATAAAACCAGGTTGTGGAGCGGACGGATATCCATCTTGTGGGTAACCACCGGGCTGCGGATAACCACCAGGCTGCGGATAACCGCCGGGTTGCGGATACCCTTGCCCTTGTGGTGGATAACCCTGCGGAGGATAACCATAACCGCCACCTTGTGGAGGGTAATAACCACCTTGTGGTTGACCACCACCATAGTATTGCTGATTAGGATCTGGGGAAAAAAAGTGCAAAAGGAAGGTTAATATTTATATTTTTTGGTATTTAAATACAATATTAATAACAATAAAATAGCTAACCATAGCAAAATAATCCAAATCAACATCTCTGAGTGGGGTTAGTAAAATTATTAATTAATTAAGTGCAAATATATATAATTTGTATTCACTTTAAACTCGATTTAGTTTACTGTTAAAATGAAGACAAATTATTTAAATATTTAAAAAAAAATACATTCCTTGAAATTGATACATTCTATGTTATCTTAGTAAATATATATATATATATTAATAACAAATTAATCCAAGAAAAAAAACAACAAAAGCAAGAATATTTGAATATAAAAACAAAGTTCTAGTTCCAACACAAATTGTCTTAAAATAATAAATTTTGACTAAATGAAACAATATTCACACTACGTGTACTAAATACTGTGCAGGTGTTTCGTACGCGATGAACAATGAACTAATGTACTTATCTACAGATAGAGCGAAATGAACTGATAATAATATAGATATTTCACTGGACTCGTATACAGAAATATTTGAGAAAGGTTTATGGTAACTCTCTTTAAGACAACAAAAAAGTATTTTCCTAAATGTTTGATAGATAATAATTTTATCAAAACATTTATTTAAAAAAAAAATATATATATATACATTTTTATACATATATATTTATATGCAATAAATATATAAGTATTGAAGAGTGAATTTGATTAGAAAAGGTAAAGTAGAATGAATTATTAAATTGTGTGACGCTAATTTGAAAATTGATAACGTTTTTCTCTTTCGTCTTCTTAACAGTAGTGAAAGTGTGTATCTACTATATACATTATATCTGAAGAGACAATAAATACCATCTTTTGATGACGAATTGCGAGAGTGAGAGTTGTCAACAAACAAGTAGCTTTTGCTTAAAGTAATTACTGTTAGCAAATATTCAGATTTGAAAAAAATTTCAAATTTAAGTTTTAACTTTTTAATTATTGTTATTAGGTTAGGTTAACCGGCAATCCCTGGTCTATTGACCCATTGTGTTACCATATATGTGGGAAAGACTCAGGGTTTCAAAGTACCTAGAACCTTTGGCGAAGCTCATAATGCTGTTTAGTATCAGGTCTTGCAATTGATTAAGATTTTCAAGAAAGGGCGCTCCCAAAGTGTTGAGTCGCCGCTGTGCATGATTTGGGCAAAAATATAGTAAATGAGAGGCACTCTTATCGTCTTCCCCACAGCTGCGACAGGTTTGATTGAAAAGACAATCCAATCATCTAACGTAGTTCCCTATTTTACAGTAAACCTACCAAAAGACCAATAACTCTATGGGGTAACACAATGAGAATTTTGGATTTCCTATTATTGTTATTAGTTTATTATTTTTCAATAAAAATTTGATCTGAATCGAATGCAGTCTTATTCATAATTTCAAGCAAACACTTTAGAAATGTTCACATGTCGCTAAGAAAAAGCTTTAATATACTCCGTTCACACTGCGTTAATGTTTTTTAAGCTCCAAGTCTCTGATGTTATTGCCGTTATACATGTGTTCTTTTGCATTCAAACTCTTTTACAACTTTCTGACGCAAAAAAGCAAAAAAAAGCCGCTTAAGTTTTTATTTAAACTTTTTTTATTTTTCTCTTTTATGCTCACTTGTATTACACCAGAATTATTTCAAAAATCTCGCTTTATCAAAAAAAAAGTGGCCTTAAGGCTGAATTAGTTGTGCTGTAAAAAATCTTCCGTTCTATCTTACGGAAAACAATGTATTTGATTATTCGTGCCAAAGTAAATATAGGGAGAAAGGTAAATACCAATTTAATTTTGATTTTCATCGTAAACATAGGGAAAATCTTACACATACAAAAATTGAGAAATTGCATTGCACTTTTTTATGTGTGAAGTATTTGAAGATCGGATTGAACTGGTGTTGTTTGTTTTTTATGTTGTATTATCCGTCATAACTAATAACTTTTTATGCATTTTGCCGTTATTATTTTCTAAGTTCGCTACGTTTACGACAACTCATTCAGCCTATAGTAGCATCTCTTTATTCGTATGTTTCACAAAAATTACTGAATGTAGCTCTGAAACCAAATATGGAATATGAATGCACACTTTAGGCTCAATTGTATTGTTAAACGTTTAGTTGATTACTTTTTGCAATGATAATAAATTAATACATATAAGCTTACTTTAAAAAGGTATTTTGAATAGGTTCATTAACATGATGGAGTCCCATAATTATATTAATTTATGTTCATAAAATAGCTCTGAAGAGTATTTCTTCCGGACATCGAAACTAAACCATCTTTACTCTTCTTGTCTTTTTAATATAAAACATAAATAAACAGCAACGAAGTAGACTCTCAATGGAACCAATGAACTTATGAGTAATAAAGTATTTATATTTATAACTAATTTTTTAACGCACTTATATTTCCAAATATTTGCATAAGTCACATTTATTGTGGCATCACAAAGAATTTCTTTATAAAATGTAGCATGTTTTGACAGCTGAAAGAGTGACACATGACAAACAATTAAGGGTTATTGAATCTATAACAGCGGCGATACTAGTATTATTTCAATAATAATTCTCCTCAACGGCCGACTATAAGTGTGTGAAAATGGAAAGTGAAAACACATATGACGCTATAATGGTTCTTAAAATAAAAAAATTATACATGTTTGAAGAAATAAAAGAGCAAAAAAGCCAAACAGCTTTCTTATAGACACGGAATGGTAGTGGCTATAAAGTTTTTAAGAGAGACAAGAGCATATTGTTGAATGTATGGTATACCTCAAAAAAAGCTCCCAAAGTAATTAATTAATACTATTTTATATTATTAAATAAATTAAATGTCGTATTTACAGGAAGACGTCCACATTTACAAAGTAAAAAATTTTTATTTTATCAAATACCAATGTTTCGAAATAAATGACCATTCCTATAATTTACCTGATTTATCTATTAGTGACTAAAATGAAAAGTTTGGAATGGAAGGCAAAAATTGTCGTCAAATGAAATGATGATGTCTTTCGTAAACGGATATTTTTTGACGACTTCAAAAAGTTGAATCAACTTTTCAGATACCATAGATCCGAACACTATGTTGAAAATCAAACACAAAAAGTTAATAAGCTCTATTTATTTTCTAGTCTTGATGGTCTTGAAAACTTTTGCAGTAGTAAAATTTGACAATTATAATTTATTTCGAACTTTCCATGCAATTGTCAATAGCCTGGTATCCATCACAATATATGATTGGGAATACTTTTAATTGTAATTAAACTTTCAGTGGTAAGTAAAATGATTACTAGTGTTATTATATTATATTACCGACGTATTACATCTTTTCGTATATCTTTGATATCCATACCCATAAGTGTGTCGCCAATCAACAAAAGGACTTATATTTATGCACACTTACTACTTATATGGGTTGGGTGAAGTAAAATAGAAATATACTTTGGATATATAATTATGGTACAGTATACTATTACTTTTTTATTGCTTTAATTTTGTGATGAATATACAACTATTTTTAGGTCAAGATAACAATTGCCGGGTTGAAAATGAATAAAAATACATAATTATTATTAATACTTAAATATGTATCAAAGGCAATATTTTCTTTTATAAAAGTATCGATTTTATTTAAAGAGGAATGACATTTAAAAAAATCTAGCAACCATTTACAGATAGAAATTTAAAACCATTATTACATATAAAATTTTTCTAATTGTTTTTCATTATTTTTTAAAATCTTGAAGATATTTTTACAAAGCTGATCTATTATCTATTGTTTGGTATTACTTATAGTAATATTCATAGATAACAAACATTGATAGTTTGCTAAGTGAATTCAATTTTCAAAATTATCTAAAGTTATTCAAATTTCTCTAGCAACATGCCACGTGGTAAGTTTTGTACCCTATATACATAGTTTAAAGTGTCTTAAAAAATGAAACATTTCTTTTAGGTCAAAAAGCTACAAAACGTCGAGTAAATGGAGGTGGTGACGGTGATGATCGTGCTATGTATGGTCGCCAAATTAATGAAGGTGTTAGAGGTCGCCAACGCGTAAGTAGCTTTATAAATTATTTATGAAATTTAATATAAAAAATAAAAATGCTTTCTTTTTTTAGCGCGGTAATGCAGTTCTTGATGACACTGATCGCAATGCTGGTATTGATGATCAATACTTTGATCTTCCAGAAGACGATTTCATCATTAAATATTGGCCACGTATTTTGGCTGTGCTTCTTTTAATGGTAATAGTTATAATTTTTTAGAAAGCAGCAGTCAACAATTTATTTTTATGTTTTCATAAAAATAAAAATATGATATTCTTATACATATCATATATTATAGCTAAATGCTATCTATTTTGTAATAAAAAATAATTCGGTATCAACTAATGTAAATTGTTTCATATTTTACATATATGTATAAAAATGATCCAATAATTTTTAATTAAAAAACTATATTTCAGAATAACTAGAAAAGAAGTTACAGCGTTTCTCTACAAGTCAAACTTTTACAAAATGAAAATTATTTAAATTAATTCTCAACATGAATTTATTTTTTTCTAATAGTAAAACTATTGAATGCTGAAATATTTTGTGAGAGTTAAGAAATAATGCCAGATGGGTATTGAAAACTTTTTGTATTAACAATTAAATCTGATATGCCTTTTCGTCCAGACATATTTGCATCGCAACAAGATTTTAAATTGAGATTAAGATATTCCCATGTACTAGCAATTACTTCACACATATAAACACATCTATTCTCTATGTGTTTTAACTGAAGCTGTACTTCTCATGACGTCGTTTATGTTTTTTTTTTGTTGTGGTCAATTTATGGCACTAGCTTCAACCTCTCTTTTAAAAAAGCTGAAGTTTATATTAAACTAAGAGTAGAGTAGTGGAGTGATTAGAAAATTTTAAAGTATTTATATACTGTGCAATAACAAAATTATACAGTCAATATATCAAAAAATCCGATTCAAGACTAAATAAATATACAACCATCATTGTCATGATGAAACACATTATTTACTGATTATTTTCATTCTTTTGTTATGATTTTTAGAAATTCTAACGTCTAAAATTATGAAGTAGCTTTATGCTTATATCATACATAATTCTTCATATTATGTTGTTTATATATATTTCTTTCAATATGTCCTTTATAACAACTTTTTAATATACTTTCACACTTCAGTGGTACAATAAAATGTTTATTAAACAATTTTAAAGATTTGAAAGGGTAGCTCTCTCTTTTTTACGTAGTTATAGCCTGAAGAATTTTGAATCAATTGTAATTGATTAAATTCGAAAAAACTAGAGTTTATTTTTTTATTAAAACTAGTTAGTATATAGACAAAAGTCCAGAGTTATTTAACTCCAATTAACTCAACACTACGGGTCTCTTAACACGCATATCGGTATAATACACCGATAGCCATCTTAATGGAATTTCTAGGAATTGCGTAAGTACTATATGTTTGGATATAATTTTTTCCATGGTGGGAAGAAGGAATAACTTTAACAACTCTGCTGTTTTTTTGGTTCACAGCACTCAATTGGAAAACACAACTCCAAATAGAATAAAAGTAAATGAATACAGTCATTTTACCCACATGTTTTAAACACAGACATTATAGCACTACTGTTAAGAAGCCAACATCTATTGATCAGGACGGTCGAAGCTGAGAATCCTGACCCCCGCAATATCAGATTTGCACCTCCTGTGTGGACTGAACAATACACATAACAGAGTTTATTCTGCATTTTTGCTGACAGCTACAATTTAAGCCATTAAGCTTATATTATTATTGCTCGGGTGTGCATTTGGAGAGCTTTTATTCTGTTATCTGTAAGTAAGCTATACAATCCACAGTACTTCATGAATATGTATAATTACATAAATATTAATTACAGCATATAACTGCTGTATTAACATTTAGTGGTAACTTCTTTCAACGGCGTTCTGTGATTGAACCTATAATTAAGATAATTCTGCATTCTAGCTATATTACCGATTTTGTACATAGTATATGAGATATGAATGATTAAACATCTACAAGTCATTGCTTATACATTGAAAATGTCATATACATATATATATTGTTTTTCTGCTTTTTTGTTTGATGACAAGCGAGTTAGTGTTCAAAACACTGTTACTCAATAGTGTCTGTGACCATTTGGGTGATTCACTGTTACAACAGCTCTGTTGAATTCTGATAATGTGTTATTAAGGTGAATTAACAGAAGTGTAGTTTATTGTTGTACTACATTGAAGGCACACTAATTACGAAGATAATCCATATACTTTACTCATGCACATTAAAATAAATAAGAATCAAATAGGTAGTTGAGAGTACATAAAAAGTAAAAACGGAAAGAATAAAAATATAAAAGTGTTGGTTAACTGCACTAAAAATGTGGAACATATATAAGAAAATACTTCTGTGGAAAGTCTTTGCGTATCTTCTGGTCACTTCTGATCACTGAGCTTCTTGATCTCAGCTACCTACACTAATTAATGAAATTTCATTACTACACTGCGGTGGAAATTTTTACCATTTATTCTTAAGAGGTGCTTTAAGTGGGTTAAATACCCTGTATAAACATTGTCAATGTCAATATTTGTTTTTGTTGCTTTAGTATAGCAATGAAATGTATTTGGAAATTTTTCTAATGAAGTTTTCATCAATTGAATTAATTAAATAAATAATGTTGAATGCATGTAAATAACCGCACAGTTTGCATTTTTAAACTTTGTACTGCAATACAAATAAATAAATTTTTAGTAGCCAGTAGAAAATCATTATCAATTTGAGTCATTTAATGCAAAATCCACATTTTACCACATATGAATTTATTAGGAAAAAATACTTTTACACACAAATTCATATAAATAAATGTGAATATTTGTAAGGTTTCAGTAAGGTTTCCATATAAGAAGTAGTCATTTGGAGATAAGAGATAACTTATTACTTATGAGACGAAAAAGAGTACACTATAATTCTATATGTCGTGTTTGTATCTGACTACTTGAGTATGTATGTATACTCTATAGGTATTATATGTGACTAGGCATTATGATGTGCTGTTATAGTCATTAGAATTTTAAAAATATGAACTTGTTTCATATTATACGCACGTATATTGGCTTATCTCAGTTATACAGCTGTTAAGCTTCACAACCGGTTTGACATTTTTTTAGGAATACTAATATGATTTTTAAAAGACGTAAGAAAGATTTTTAAGATATAAATATATATGTTTGTATGTATATATTTAAAATTGTATGTAATATTTTATGAGATTATTTTTGAATGGTTTTTATTATTACTAATCATGTAATTCACAGTTCAGATAAAAATACATTTCTACGTTATCTTAACAAGTGAGTTAGTATAGCAACTACTAATTGTGCTAAGTGTTGTATTTATTAATATAAAATTGTGTTAGTTAACAAAACTAGATTATCTACAAATCATGCAGTTAGTTTTTTTTTTTTATATCTTGAAATTAAAGGAAAATAAAATTAAACCTTGATAGTACTGAGGGCCACCTTGCCAGGACATTTTTATTCTTGATTTTTTTTATTTTTTGGCTTAAGTTTGCAATTAAATTTAAGTGTGCTCTAATTTCAATTTTCACCAACACAAATATCGATTTTTAAAGGCTGCAAAAGCAAGAAAAATACTTTAATATTGCTTGTCCATAAATAAAACGTACCTGCCATGTTGGAATGTGTAGCAAAGAAGAATGTACCTGCAAAACACTAAAAGTAATATGTTAATAAAATTCAACAAAATTAACACAAAAGGCAATTTCTTCATTTAATTACTATATATATACTAACTAAACTACTTATATATTAAAATAATTATGCTAAAAACAAAAACGCTAATTCGGAAGTTAAGAAAATCAATCATTTACTGCTGTCATATGGGCAAAAGCCGTATTGCTAATTGATGTCAACGCGATTAATGGTGGCAACAACAATCATTCCATTGATAAGATATAAACAAATAAATCTTTTATATTCATATGTGGCCATTTACTTATAGACCAGACAACAGGTCTGATAAGTATTCAATAAAAGTTCTGCAATAGGTTGTTTTATCCATATATAATTGCTTATGAGTATTATTAGCCTTTTTTGTGGAATGAGTTTCTTGCCCACACATTACGTGTTTGGAGATTTTTATTGACCATTTCTTAATAGGAAACACGCAAATTTTATAAGTGCGGTACAAAAAAATTACAATATGAGTCATTGCAACTTGTTTATGTATGTTTATATATTGTGTTGTTTCTATATATTATGCAAAACTGAAAATGTTACAGTTTAATGAGAATGCACTTTATTCACGTAATCACATATATCAAAATAATGATGTTTTCTAATAAATTCAGTACATTGCGTATTTTTATTATAAAATCATTAAAAACACATTTTATATACCTTGATTATTTAACAAAGTTTTAATTTAAACCGTATTCTTAACTTTTCTGGAAGTCTCGCACAACAATAATAACCTCAGCAACACAATGAAGTAACTGAAAGTAAAAACAAATAATCTCTCATCGGATTTACAATCGATAGATTTCACTAATCAAAATGTTAGTGATGTGTAATGTAAATGTATGAGTGAGTAATCGTTATTTGTAAGCATACATTTTTCGCGTATATTAGATCTGTTCTACAAGCTACTTATAGTAACTTTGAATAACTGCGTTCCACAAATTTTTGAGTAATTTTCGTGTATCTGAGTGAGCGTATTATCCCTGTCGAAATTAAAAAATGCTACGCAGGCTTTACTCGTACATTTTATTTCAAATAAAATTTGTGTTGATGTGTGTGAATCACCAGACTTTACACAAAGCTGTTCCATGAAAATCTGTGTAAAGAGCATAATTTAGCATTTTATTTGTGTCACGCTCTAAGTTTGTACTTACTCTTTTACTCTAGTTTTACTGTGAGCAGCTGATGGAACAGACTTATTGTGAAGTTTAGTATCAGGCGTATTTTTTTCTTTCTGAGTTGCAAAAAAGCAACTAATTCTGGTTGAAAAAAATTGGCATCACTTTTAAATGCCATGGTAAATGCTTTTTTTAAATACATATTTTCTTGTATGTTGTGTACAATATGATATATAAAAAATGTAAACACTAAAAATTAATTAATTTAAATAAAAGAAAACAAAATGAAGATTAAAAGGGCGATGGTAAGCATTTTTATCTTATATACTTAAATTAATTAATTTATTCATGTATTTGAAATTATATTAGTAAATGAAATTCTCATATGATTTTAACGGATACAAAGTAAAGCATTAAACATAAACATATGCTCTAAATTTATTTTATAACTAAAATGAATTAAGTAAATGGGTCAATTAATGCACTGTGTTATATTTTCAATAATAATTTTAATAACTTCAAGACATGATCAATTTTTTCCCCGTATACAAGTTAAAACAGTTATTTTAAAATCATAAGCTTTCAACGTTTAAACGTTCACATTCTTGTTTCGTTTCGTATTTTTTGTAATTGCAAAATATTAATGCCATATTTAACCCATTAAGTAACAGACAATTTCAGACTTGAAATTTTACGGTGAAGTTTCTGTAGTAAATGGGCCTATTTACACTATCATGAACGCGAACTTGAAAACCGGTTACTGACAGATGAGAGAGGGAAAGGAGTGTGATGTGAATTCATGAATTTCACGCAATGAAATTTGCTGCGTTTCTTTAGCTTGACAGGCATACATAAGCAATGTTATGTTTATGTTTACCTTTTAATGCTGAATACTATCAATTTCTGTGCATTACTACCCACAAGCATTTTATACGTTTACACAAAACAAAACAAATTTCACGCTCATCAGAGTTTATGATAGTGTAAACTGAACTGACAGTTCATGTTGTCGTCAAGTTCATCTCACGTTCATGATAGTGTAAATAGGCTCAATAGTAAAATAAAACAAGTTTAAGCAAATCAGAAAAGTTTAATATTTATTTGAAAGTTTACTCTCACTTTCTTTTTACCTAAAAAATATAATTTATTTAAAACTAGAAGTGTGTGGTGTATCAAAATGGGTTAAATGGGTGGTCCGAAATGAGTTAAACTGACTATAATAAAATGCCGATTTAACAGTCATAACTGAAGTCACAAAACTGACAAGCATGAATTCGGTCAGTACAGATAAAGTCTTAAGCATGACTGAAGTCAATATTATGACTTTAGTGCATTCATGTATTGGAATAATATACACTAATTATAAACGTCTTTAATATTATTAACAGATAGTCTTTCGATATTATGATCTCCATGTTAAATTTTATGTATAACTATTTACTTAATAGAATTGAAAATTAAAAAATTTCATTTTATAAGTACCCAAATTTTTTTACTTTCAGTCAAACACTCATACATGTATTAAAAAGTCTTACATCTGTTTTTCAACACTGGTTGACACGTCAAGTTGTACGCGGCTCCCCTACAATTGCAGTTCTTTTGTATGGTGCATTTCTGGAAATAGTTTAACACAGACGGAAATAGGAATTTAATTCAGGTGAAGAAAATTTAAAGTGAATTAAAACTAGTTTCGAAGAAAATATAATATACAAATTAATAGAAGTCTAACACTATTTGGCATTGTGTAAAAAACTGAATACATGTGACTCAGGTTATGTGAGTGCATTATGCACACAGTTAAATAAAGTAAATTACGTAGGTGTTCTTCGCAATAAGGAAGAATTTTACGAGTATAAATGACAATTATTGAAAATTATTTTAAACCATGTAAAATATAATAAAAAAGGAAGAATAAAAGTAAATTAATAAATACATGACGCAATAAGTACTTTTAAAGTGAAACATGTTTCTCTCTTCTCACCCCACTTTGGTCACTCAAACCGGCAAGCACTTTATCAGCACGAGCTTGTTGCTTTATTTGATTGTTTTTGTGTGCGATAAAAATTCTTCAATAATAATAAATTGTTTAAATTATTTTTTAAAAGGTTAAACTTGGCACTATGGTGAAAGATAAGGAAAATATTGAAGTCGACTCTGTTGCTGTAGCAGAGCAAGAACAAACTTCAAAAAAGGCAGCGAAAAAGCAAGCGAAGGAAGCTTTAAAAGCAGCAAAGGTAAATATATAAAATATTTAAATAAAACTAAATCATTGTTCAAAGAATATTTATTTAAAATTATTTTTTTTTTAGAAAGCAGAGCATAAGGCCGCCGGTAAAGGAAATGATAATGCAGAAGGTGAATCAGTTGAAGATTGTGCTGTTGGCAGATATGGCATTTCTGAAATGATACAATCTAAAAATAAACTAGAAGAAAGACAATTCGTGTTAGTACAAAATCTTAGTGAGCATATTGGCAAGGATTTGGTGTGGGTTCGAGGTCGTGTACATACTTCAAGATCTAAAGGAAAACAATGCTTTTTGATACTACGCCAGCAGAGCAGCACTGTGCAATGTATAGTTGCTGTTGGAGACATTATTTCCAAACAAATGGTCAAATTTGCTGGAAAGTAAGTTAAAAAATTCTAATATATTATGAATATGATTTTAAATTTGATACTAATTACAGTATTCATAAAGAGAGCATAATTGATATTCAAGCGAAAGCGGTAGCTGTACCTAACAAAATCGAAGCATGTACTGAGCAAAATTTGGAACTGAGTATAGAACAAATATTTGTTATTTCTCAAGCCAAGGCTCAGCTTCCGTTACAAATTGAAGATGCATCACGACCTGATACCAGTGAGGTAGTAAAATTAAATAAATATTTATGTAATAAGTTAGTAATTTTACAATATGACTTCCAGGATACTGATGGTCTGAATATACGTGTCAATCAAGATACTCGCTTGGATAACAGAGTATTGGACTTAAGAACACCAGCAAATCAAGCAATATTTCGCTTAGAAGCCGGTGTGTGTAGACTGTTTCGTGATATTTTGACCGATAAAGGTTTCACAGAAATTCATACTCCGAAAATTATATCTGCTGCTAGTGAAGGTGGTGCAAACGTCTTTACTGTCAGCTATTTCAAAGGTGAGTAAATTATTAAATCTTCATTTATTCTTTGTATATATTGTATTATTCTTATGGAAGTAGTTCGGAGTTTTAAAATAACTTTGAGTACCTAGATATTAGAAAAGAGTTAATATAGTCAAACTATTCGGGTAGATAATTTTTATATACTATCCGTAGATCCGTTCCAACTATCCGAATGTGTAAAATTTTGGGCTTGTTATATTACTTATGCGTTAGTTTTAAAACTGAATAAGTCATAATTCTTACATGATCATAAGCATTTATATAAAGAATGAACACTTCCGCTTTTTTGAAATTAATTTACAGATTTCTAATATTTTACAAATTATATCAAACAGACACATAAGCAATTTTTAATTTAAGCAAGCCATGCAATATTGTTTTAAATATCCGCATTATCTGAACTATTCGAATTTTTTCAATTCTCTAACTATTTAATGCAAATAGTTGGTCCGAATAGTTAGAAATATTCAGATTTGTTCAATATATGAACCATTTGATGTAAACTAAGCTATCCGGATAGTTCCGACTATTGAAACTAATTGGTGCAGTTCCGTTTCATATATATTTTCCTAAATATTTATGATTTCATCTTTATCATCTTTATATATTTTTAAATATGATTTGTAAAAATTTGTTTAAATATTTTATTTGAGGTTTTCGTAGCTGCGAATATTTTGATATCTAAGTACGTTTTTACTACAATAGTTCGCTCAAACTCACAAGTCCGCCCGAAGATGTTCGTACATCATATTGTGTTCGAGCACTTTCTATCATAAGTGCCTCCAACATCTTCAAGTAATTCGTAAACTGTATATTTTTATTAAAATATTAAATTATTGCAGATTCGGCATATTTGGCACAATCGCCTCAATTATACAAGCAAATGGCTATTGCAGCTGATTTCGACAAAGTATACACAGTTGGTGCAGTTTTTCGTGCAGAAGATTCAAACACGCATAGACATTTGACTGAATTTGTAGGTCTTGATTTGGAAATGGCTTTTAAATATCATTATCATGAAGTACTCCACACAATTGGTGATACATTTACAGCTATATTCAAAGGTCTACGTGATCGCTATAGTCGTGAAATTGAAGCTGTGGGTCAACAGTACAAGGTGGAGCCATTCAAATTTCTTGAACCACCGCTTATACTTAAGTTTTCTGATGGTGTAGCTATGTTGCGCGAAGCTGGTGTAGAAACTGGCGATGAAGAGGACTTATCAACACCAAATGAGAAATTATTGGGCAGATTAGTAAAAGCTAAATATGATACTGATTTCTATATATTAGATAAATTTCCATTGTCAATTCGACCATTTTACACTATGCCAGATCCAAACAATCCAATTTATTCTAATTCATATGATATGTTTATGCGTGGTGAGGAAATTCTCTCCGGTGCGCAACGTATACACGATCCAGATTACTTGATTGAACGTGCAAAACATCACAATATTGGTAATTTGTTTGATTATTTAATTCATTTATTTGTGTTAATATATATTTTATATTACAGATACTTCGAAAATTGCTGCGTATATTGAATCGTTCCGTTTCGGTTGTCCTCCACATGCAGGTGGTGGTATTGGTATGGAACGTGTGGTTATGTTGTATTTGGGACTTGACAATATACGCAAAACTTCAATGTTCCCACGTGACCCTAAACGGTTAACGCCCTAAGTTACTTATAAATAAGCAGAATAATAGTGTTCCACAATTTTTAATTTTGTTTTTTAACTTATGATTTGTTTTAATTTGTTTATAATTATTTTTTGTATTGTCTTGATTACTTAATTAGTGTTGTTTAACAACCGATTTAATAAATTTTTTTAGTACTAAATAAAGTCTGCTGAAATATATAGTTAATTTTATTCGATTGTGCATTTTATTATATATGCATATATACCATATATAGTTATTAAGTATATTGACCTTGCGTAGGGAACTTAAATTGCACTACAACAATAAATAATAATATAAAAAAAAAAAATGTCAAGTACGGCTTTGGATCAGTTGGTTAAGGCTGATTCTGAGCTTCATATTTGGCAGGACCCGAGTTCGATTCCTGGTACTTGCAGTCTCAAAAATAATTATTTACGAATAATTAAATATA
>NC_051847.1:62316063-62323965 GCF_002237135.1 Teleopsis dalmanni | reverse complement strand
TGGTGGTGGTGATGATCCTAAATTCACCGTTGTTTATGAGCACAGTCAAATATGCTTTCTTTAGTCCAGAAAGTAAAATGGGTGGCGGAAAATTTAGTTTGTGATAGGTGAAGATTCCATCACCAACGAATGACGTCACATAGGATAGATATGCATTTATTTTGTTACACAATATGGGGCGGTCTTGGCGTCTAGATAGATTTCTGCAATGATCGGCCTCATATGACTCTGATTCCGTCTGTGGGGTTTGGGAGTTTGGACATATAAAGGTTTAATAAAATCGGTAAAAGAACGCCGTGCAAAGTACAAAAGCGTGCTATGAAAATAATTTGGACTCAGACATATGTTTTGGTCGATATAATTTGACAATTATATATGATAAAAATGATATAAAAATAGTATATGATAAAAAATGAAAAATAATGCAAAGTACCAATATATAAAATTTCAGTGAATATTATCGTTAGTTTATTGACTGATGTTACAATCTAGAAAGTTTTAATAATAAATCCTAAAAAATGATTAATACAATGGGTATTTGCGATTTTAGTTGTCTCCTAAACTTGATCTTAAATATTAAAGTTTAATCTAAACGTTTTTGAATAATTTTTAAATGATTTTTGTCTTAAATTTTTATGTTAAATAATGTTATTGACATAAAATAATATTGTGAAGTATTAATTTGTTTATAAAATTCCAGTAAGGCCAATAATGGGTTTAGTAGGAGTTCTTGGTATATACGAGTCAATCCTTAGATTAGAAAGTGAAAAGTCTCATAAAAAAGTCTCATAGTGATAATAATGCGTAAAGCTGTGGCAAAGCTATGACCACGCTAAATCTCACAAAGGAAATTGGAATTCAGAAGCGTATACCTAAATTGGTCTAAGGATGAGCTAGACTAAATTATTAGAGGTATGTCACTTACTGGTTGAAGTGGTGTAGCAGTTCATGAAAATCGTATAAACATACTTCTATGAGCTTGCACTTAACAAATACTTTTAATTGGATGCGGGGTCAGAAACTTCTCCGATAAATTGAAAGAATTGCTTCATTTAATACAAAAACCTTTAAATATGTTTATATGATATAATAAAATGGAATGGAATTAGATAAATAATTTTTTTTCATTACAATACCGTTTTAAAAGTAATTTCAAATAATTTATTTAATGATAAAGAATGAGGGTTTGATATATATTCTCATATCCCGGTGTTAATCTTTATACATATATTATGCCATCATTAATTAGACTTAGATATTTCTTAGACTTAATATTTATAACATTAATTAGACTTAAGTATTAAAAATATAATAAATTGTGATATTATACTTCTTATATGTCAATTTTTTTTTGCTGTATAATATAGTAGAGTAACTCTTCTTTTACAAGTCATGGTAACATATTTAGATAGGTAAGATTGGGCCGCTAATATATAGACATAGCCTAAATTGAGATCAATTAAGGCTGTATAATATAAAATATTAGAAACCACTTACATATCTATCGAGGATTGGGAATATTATACCATGTTGCTAGGAGAGGCTAAAAGACTGTAGTATATATCTTTAAAAAAACTTTCTTCAAAATTTAAAACAATTTCAATGCTAAAAACTCAATGTGGTATAAATTTTCCAAGTTTTTATTGTTGGCATACTGTAATATAGAATTGGTTGAGAAACTGCGGTAAGAAATAAATAAGCGGAAAAAAATAACTAATAAATCATAGGTCCTAACTTTATAAGATACTAGCATTTTAACGGCAAAAAAAAAACCAAACATACGCAGAGACCTGGTTAATAAAATCAGATGATGGCAGTAATATGAATGATATTGAACGGAATATATTACGATGACTTTTGTGGGAGTTCAAAAGTATGTTATTATTAATGTTGAAAACTGCGGTAATTATAACACATAGACCATGTACTAAGTGGACCCAAAAAAAAATACATAAAAAAATTGAAGTGAATGGATATCAAAGCGAAAAATTGGAAGAAAATACTCTAAATGGAATAAAATGATTTCAATAAAAAAATGAGCTATTTGGAAGACTGGTAACAGTTTCAAGTTATCGATGTATTTGCATATTTTATTTAAGAGAAACCATTCGTAGATGTTAGTCAATTACACAAATATTAAAATTTTAAATATATTATATTACAATTTCCTCTTAAATGATTCCCTCTTAAATGTGCTCGAACGTCAACGAAGATATGGGTGTATGTTGATCCAGTCCATCTTGTTAGGCATCCATATTGTACATTCTGATTTATAATAACCAGATTCTTGAATTTAATATAATAAACTTTTTTATTTGATGATATAGGGCATGTGCGAGTTGGAGTAAATTGAAATTTCCTAGAAATTTTTTTGCATTTATTTAAATATTTATTTATTTATTTATTGCACTTATTTACTGTTTTTGGCTAAAAGTTTTCAAATTTATTTATTTATTTATTAAATATCTTATAAAATTTTTACAATGGTAACACCCAATTTACTTAATTTTTATCTACCTAATTTATGCTACTCGAAATTTTGGTAAATACCAATATTGGCTGTCATACCGATATATTTTACTATTTCCCACAATTTACCATCAATTTACTCGATGTCGCACACGGCCTAATTTGAAAAAAATAGAATTTAATGATGAAGAAAGGTATTGTGTTTTAAAATAATATTCAGGCACGTAACTAGGAAACAGGCTTGTTCAACTGAAGTCCCGTTTAAAATAAGCCGAAAGAAATGCAAACATCAATGCTGTTAAATGTTATAATCTGCAATGAATACGAACTGCATATTTTAATGTGGAAGGATATTAAGGATTGATGTTTAT
The DNA here is from genome assembly GCF_002237135.1 of Teleopsis dalmanni. NCBI lineage: Eukaryota > Metazoa > Arthropoda > Insecta > Diptera > Diopsidae > Teleopsis > Teleopsis dalmanni. The sequence continues at coordinate 62,321,125 of NC_051847.1, read as the reverse complement.
ACTAAAGTTTTAACATTAATGGAATTAGTTTTCTGTTAATGAAATATCTTCTAAGGTTAGGCAAGGTTCGAGTGGCGCCTTTGCAGATACTTAAGCTCAAATAATGGTAAGTTTTGATATCATCCAATTATGGATACTAACACATGAGGTATAGTAAAATTTTCTCCTTATCTACAAAGCCACAACTCTGACAAAAGTCTTTGCACTGTAGAACCAGACTCTTAGTATGCCTTCTAAGTATGCAGCGATTACCGGTACCGATACCGTGGTGCTGAGCAGGTTATGCTTTAGTTGAAGCAGTTGATTGTTACGTTTCTTATTCAGTTTAATTGCAAGTGAGATACCACTAAAGAGTGCCTACCTTGACATGCTTGTCTGCCTATCAATTGCCCGCGATGTCTCTGTGTCCGGCTACCCATATGGGCTGTATAACGCACCTAGCTAGTTCGTTACGAAGTACTAACTTAACAATTTGATTTTTTACCAATTATAACAGTTACCGTCGACAATTAGTTTTCTGTTATTAAAAAAATAAAAATTGTACTAGGAAATGTAATATCCGTGATAGACTGAGAGCGCTTGCTATAACTAACGGATCAGTCTTTTATGAAAAAATAATCTAGGAAAGTATTTTAAAAATGTTTTATTATTATAAGTTGCACAGCCTCAATTGTGCCGAAGAGGAGCCTATCCCTTATCTGTTGATACGCTACTAGTTACTACGTCATAAGCCGCTTTCAAAGCAGTTTTCTGGCTACGCGCATGATGATATCTTTAGATGCACAAGTTCTTAGCTTTACCTATCCATATATTTTTACGTTATTCAGTCAGAAATATATGAAAAATTACAGTAAGTGGTGAAAAAAAATAAGCAACAGTGGACATAATAGTTTTGCTTGAATCAAAAATAAATTTGTTTATATTTTCATTAAAAACGCTGAATACTTTTTGCCCAACCCAGAGTTTAGTATTAAAAAAAAATAAAAGTAGTTTCATATAACATAACTTATAAAAAAATGTTTTATAAAAATTTTTTAAATTATATTATGCAATTGCACTAACACTGCATTACTTTTAAAATTAAATTTACTTTAAATTTATATTAGAGCGATTATTAAAAAAAATTAACATTGAATTCTAATAACATCACTTATAGCAGTGTTAAAAAATTAGTTCTAATTGGTTCTGATAATCTATTTATTATTATCGATACGGCATTATTTCTTAAATAAAATAACTCAAATAAAAATTCAAAATCCGCCGCTGTGTTTTTCACTATTTCAAAGCGACATAGTATTGTGTTTATGTATTTATTATTTCCTACACTTTTCACAACATAAGTGCAATAAATTGAAGTGTACATATGTAGTTTCCTAAACATTCCCATTAATATTTAACAATGAAAGCCAGTGCTAATTAAATAATAAATTTTTCTTATCAGTATAGAATTTTTGTATAGTGGAGGTCATGCCGAAAAGTGCAAACAACAAACGTTTTTCTTTGGTAAATTATCGAAATCAAAACAAAATTTTGCTAACAAAATTGCATTACACCATTTTCTTTTTAAAATTATTTTCAACATTGTTTGTTCCTTTGCTTTCAAACAGCAAGGCGGAGATTTTGTATTACGCATGTTCAACCAATCCTCATAATTAATTTTATTGTCAGTATTGTTATCTCTGTTTAACCTACAGGAAAATGATGTGTTCCGCATTTAAAAAAAAATGGAAACTTTTATTTGCTTTTGTATTTGTTGAATGCAACAAACACAAAATAAAAGTTTTTGTGAAAACGGCTTATGCAGTCGTATTCACACACTGGGTCAGAGTGGTAATTAAAACATTTCTTGGGGTTTCTATCAGAATGTCATTTTACGTGAATGTGTGTGAATCGCAGCGGATTATCATCACCGAAATTTCACATAAACGTTCTCGTGTCGTGTGTGCTTAAAACGAAAATATTTTTGGAATTCAAAATTTTCGCTTTAGATTTAGCAAAAATTATTTTTATGCTATTGTCGGATCAAATAAAATATTTAAAATATTTTTGCTAAATTCCTAAATTAAAATTCACTTATTTATATCCGGCAAAATTAGTATCCGGCGGTATAGTTTTGTGTTGTTATTGTTTTTATTTTTATAAATAATATTTATATATTATTTACGATTTGCGTAATTAATGATTTAAAAAAATTTTTTTAACTGATTTTAATAATAAAATATTATTTTGTTAAAGTGAATTAATATAATTAATTGAAATATTGTAGGTATATAAGTGCGTTAAAAAATAAAATAATATTAATTGACCACAAAATTGTATATATAATATAATATATTGGATATTTTAATTTATATCTTACGGATATAAGCTGAACAAAATGGATTTATAAATAAGCTTTAATAAAAGTGAGTATATTTATAATTTTGTTTTTAATCCAAAAAAATCACTAAGCAAAAAATTATTTAAAAAAAAAAAAAAATGCAGAGTGAAAAAATGCTCGCAACAAGAATTATTAAATTTAATTTCTTGTAAATGTGAAATAAATGATGCTAATTTAATAAAGAAAATAATAAAAAAAATGTTGGTTTTTCTTTTTGAAAATAATTTCCATCGTAATATATTATTTTTATTTTGAAAAAAAAAAATGCAGAATGTAAAAATGCTCGCAACAAGAATTATTAAATTTAATTTCTTGTAAATGTGAAATAAATGATGCTAATTTAATAAAGAATTAATAAAAAAAATGTTTGTTTTTCTTTTTGAAAATAATTTTCATCGTAATATATTATTTTTAATTTGACTTAAAATTGCATGCAATTAATTGTTGTTTAATTTCTTTAACTACAAGCAGATTAATAATTTAATAAATTTTTAACTGTGTTGAAAAACTTTGTTGAGGTGAATATTTCTGTTTTAGTTTAATATCTAAAGATAAGAATTTGTTTCAGAATGTAATTGCTGTTTTCAATACAAGCTACAAAAACTTTATTTTATAAAATTTAAACAAATTTTTTAAATATTTGTTTTTAATAATTAAATTAATAATGTGGTGTATTAAGCTTATTAATAAATTACTTATTCAAGTGTTATACATCAATAAACAAGTACAGGTTACTACATTTTGGTGTTAAGTTTTTAAAACTGTTATTTTTCTCTATATTTATATGTATGTTTTGTCCACCTTATGCATTTTAATATGTTGATGGGTATTTTAATATAAAATTGGCAGTTTCCTGCAAACGACTTTAAATTAAAATGAGATATTGAAAATTAAATAAAGCTTAGCGTGAAATAATTTAAGCTCTTTTTATCAATTTTTATTTACAAAAATAGTTGAAATTAATTGTTCAATTAGTCTCCAACACCACAATATTAATTAATTTTTTATTAATTTTATTTAATATCTTTTATATATGATATTAAAAACATTTTATTACATCTTTTAAAGCTGACTTCAAGTTTTTTAAACTATTCACTTTTTATATAATGCATAATAAAAACTATAATACTGCCAATAAAATAATATAAATATTTTTTATAAAAAAATATTTTTTTTGCAAATATAAAACTGATAAAACATCAGTCAATAAATGCTTCTTTTTTCGTTAAACAAATTATCGAGACATTCAAAGTATTTTAATATAAAATATATTTTAAATTTAAAAATCAGGTTTTATAAAAAAGCGAAATTGGCATATATGAAAAACATTTTCTTTTACAAAAACATCATTTTTTTTTACTAAGTTTCTTTGAAAAGTAATTAATTGTGACTTTAGCTCTTTTTATGTCTTGGATGCATTTCTGGGAATCAAATTGATGGAATTCTTAAAGTTTATATACATATATATTTATAAATTCCGGTTGAAGTTTCCTTTTTTAATAACTGATTTCAGATGATACATTTCATCTACTTATGGTTAAAATTGTTTAATATTAAAAAAATAAATATGATGACATGTAGAAAACGACATATAAATATATTTAATATGAAAAAAGCTAAATATTTGATATATGTGTATCGGTAAATCTTACATTATTTTGCAATAATTAAACATAAATATGTAACATAAAAAAATATAATTTTGTAATTTTTAAATATTGTAGTTTAAAATCTATAGTTTCTTGAATAGTGAAAATAGATCTTCCATATAAAAAATAATTTTATACTTTTTTCATTTATTATTTAAGAATTTTTACTTACTCAAAGCTATGTCAGCTACACTAAAATCAAAAAAAAAAAACGAAGAAATTTATAATGTATACAGTTCCGGACAAAATTTGTAAAATTAATATTAAAAAAAAAATAATTTATGTTGAAATAATGGAAGTATTTATTATTATTTTTGTGAAAAATAAATAAAACTGATTAATGAAACATATAATATATTAAAAATAACTAACAAATAACTAACATTGCGTTCCTAGCAATAAGCGAATAATTGAGATATCCGAATCCCAAGATAAGAAGTGTACTTATCTAAAATATATTCATAAAACTTCTTTCATAATTAAACTTTTAAACGAAGTACAATGCGTGTAAAACTGAAAGCTTTATTAATATTAATAAATAATAATATTATTGAAATATTAATAATAATATTTCTGAAACATCAGTACAATTTAATTAAAAATTTTGTTAAATTTAATATTTATTATTTTGTAATTAAAATATATTGCATTTTTAAAATATAATACTAAAATAATGTCAATATTGTTATGGTTTCAGTTAAATAAATTATTGCAAATTCAACTAAATAAAAGTTTTAATCTGTTAATTAAATTGAGTATATATTACTCTAAATATCAGATATTATTATTATAAAGAGCTATGGTATTTTACTAGTTTGTCCCAGAAATAAAATTTTAAAAATGTTATGTGCACATAACATCGTTTATCATTATCGAAATTGCTTCGTTTAAATATTTTACTTTAATTAACTAAAAATAATTACTATTCAAATAAATTTGATTAATTGAATTAAAAAAATAATTGGATTTATTTAAGGTTTATTGCAAGTGAAGTAATTTACAATTAAAAATTATTTAATTTAATTCACAAGAT
>NC_051847.1:62280983-62314929 GCF_002237135.1 Teleopsis dalmanni | reverse complement strand
TTATATATTTCAAATTTCTGTCAGGATCTTTGGAAAGTCACAAATAAGTTTCCATTGAATTCTATTAAATGAGAATCGCTGAACTTCATTTCAGTTCTTTCTATAAAATCGTTGCAAGTCGCTTTGTTTTAATTTCTTTCTTCAATATGTTAAGGGAATATAAACGATTTTTCCACTACTTTGGGGATTATAATTATTATAATTATTTATTACTTGCTGTGAATTGTGGCTGTTGTTGATTTATTAGATATTAAGTTGTATTCCTTTTACTGCATTATAAATGAGCTATGATTTGGTGTGATTTTAGATAATAGCTCTCAGATAAAAATTAGAAGAGGATTGCCTTCATAGTTGTCAAGCAATTGTGCTCCAAAACTGCACTTAAAATTTTCGCTTTCCAATTTTTAAATAAATTACTATAATTCCTTAATGATATATATAGATATAGGTATATCTTGAATTTATTATCATTATTTATAATATAATTTCATTAACAAAGTAAATCTTTATTGAAAATGTAGTATTTGAAATATGGGAGACAGTTTCTTAGAAAAATTTACCAATTATTTTTCGTATGTATATAAAAGTAATGTAATAATCTGTTTACACTTATAATTGTCGAACCTTAATGTATGTTTTTGTATGGATTTTGTATAAAAAATCCGACTTATTGTTGTATATTTACCGAATTAATTGCGTTAGTGTAAACGTACCGTGAGTTTTTATAAAATTTCATACACATATAGTATGTAGTTGTTTAGTTTCACTAAAGCTATAGATTAGTTATTTGTCAATAACATATTACCACAAAAATGTTCATATGAATAATATTAAAAAACTTAATAAAAAAGATATATTAATAGCTAATATTTTATGGCATTGTCGCACAACTGTGCAAAAAAAAAACTTTGGTTTTATTTTTAATATTTTGTATAATATATATCTGCGTAAAAGGAAGGATTGGGCTTTCTTTGTGAAAACGCATAAAATATAGATACAATATATAAACCGTAATAAATAAAACAATATAAGGTCAAATGTGTACAGCTTACCTTCAAAAAAAGGTGAATATAAGTCGATTTTCTCTTGAAATGTTGCCTCTGATATTATCAATTTGTATATGTTAAAGTATATGTATTCTTTCTTGTGAAATAAATAAAATATTGAATCTTTAAAATCTCAATAAAAATAACAATAATATATTAATATAAGTGAGTTCATTTAATATATAAATACTTTTTTCTTTTTCAGATCAGAACTTGTGGAACCCTTGCTGCGATGGTGTATGATTGTGTATGAAAGTGTTTTAAATTAATACAAAAAAGTGATTTCAACTTAAAAACCTAAAAATTACAGTTAAGCATTATTAATAAAAAAAAAGTATTTAAGTGAATATAAAAATTAAATATAATAGCAGTAATAACAATACATAATTGGAGCATAATAATAGAAACATAAAAGTATATGAAATTGGTCATTGTTCCGCCATTGTTACGGGACTGAACTGAGCAATCGTGAAGACAAGCGAATAAACGCATTTATTCGGTGATTTTAACAAACGTAAATAATATTTAATTAATTAAAAAAAAACGTGAATTTTTGTGAATATTTTTTACCAAAAACATTGTGGTTATAAATAAATGCTTTATGATATATGTGCATAAAAATAATATACGAGTATAAATTAATTGTTTATCTAAAAATCGTTTTAGATATACGTATGTACTAAATTAGCTAAAATATTTACGTATAGAGAAACTCTGATTAAAAATCAGAATTCGTAATTCGGATTTCGAGGATGGCAGTGTCCTGCCCAGAAGTAATGTACGGTGCTTATTATCCATATTTGTATGGCCGCGCTGGACCAAGTCGTTCATTTTATCAATATGATAGAGTGAGTTGTAAAGCTTAATTTTTCTTTTATTTAAAATATAATAAAATGATATTCATTAAAATTAAAAACATGTAGTATACTAACATATAAATTAAATCCAAAACTAAATAAATGAAATTAAAATAGGGAGGATAGTAAAAAATGTGCTAATAAAAAACTATTTTAAAATAGTAAAATTTATGATTTAGAAATATAATTAACTGTAGGTAAAAATTAAAATATCGGGGAAGATCAAATAAGTGTAATATATTAAAAACTTTTCTCTAAGAGTGTAATTGTGTCATATGATAATAGAATTTTTGTTGAAACTACTGTAATGAGCGTTGTCCAAAGAAAATTTATTTATTGAGATCCTGTCACTTTACTTTTACGCTGATGCCTGAACTGAAGATAAACTAAACCACAGATAAAACTGAACCAATGACAAACGACCTTTCCCATTCACTATTAAAGCGTTCAGGGCGTCAAACACGTTAGATTACTGTTCAAGTCACCATCTGTTTCCGATGTTATAGTATAGCTACACGTTACTGTTGAAGACACGTGTGTTATACCCTGTGAAACCTGGATATAGTCACTGTTAAAGCCCTGAATCCTGTTTACCTTGAATACTCATCTGTGTCGCTGTATATATATAAGATTTCTTGAATTAGCCACCACCGCTTTTAATCTCACGATATTTGTATTCATATATCTTCTTGCTTTTGTCCTAAAAATTGTTCCAAAATAGTCAAAATCTATTTATTCATGTCACCAAAAATATATTTCTGTAATGTTCTTTCTTCATGGAAAATGAAGCTGTATTTTTATTTTAAAAAAAAAAAAATAATCCTATTACACCTTCAAACTATAAACCCCTCCAAACTGTTAGTTTTTGTAGTTAAAAAAGTGTTTCATGTACAATATATGGATTTACTTCACTCTAACAGTAATAGTTATGATAATTAAGGTAAAAATTATTCAGACAGAAATGAACTATATCGTTCAAGATGATTTCTTCATGGTATAATGTTTTAAATTGAAAAATTTTTAAGTAAAAAATACGCATATGGTTCAAGTTTTTGGTCAACTGAATTTTATTTGCTTTAAAATGCAAATCTTTATGGAGCTTTGAAGATCTTAAATTTTTATCCGTGAGAATAACATTTAATTCATTGATTCTTATTCACACTTTGGTTCACAGTATCTACATTTTCAGTCGTACCTTTACGTTTTTGACGAGTTGGATTTTAAATATCACAAATATAACTATTTGACCCGACTTTTTTAATAGCATTACGAATAGTAAGCTCTGTAGGTTATTGCAAAAATTTTCATTATAATTGTGTTTATTTAATTTATTAAATATAATTAATATTTAATATATTATAAAAGGTTTTTATAGTTTGATTTTATTCCTTTACAAAAAATAGAGCAAACATGAATATATCAAACTTCATCCTATGTGAATCAATATCGCCGACGGCTTATTTTTTCATATACAGAAATAATGATTTCACCGAGAGTATTGTGAACTATATAAAATTTTCATAAACATTTAAAATCTAAAATGTTAGAATAAATATATTCAGAATATTTTAATAATATTGTTGTGATTACAATAACCAAATAGCTTTTACTAATAAAAAACAGTATTTATTGTAACACAAACTTTTATTATTTTTAATACAACTTTAGAAACACTAACTAATTGACTGACTGACCAACTGACTGAAAAAATCTGAATAAATATTTTTAAATAAAATATTTTTAAATATCAGAGAATCTGACAATTTTAGCCTACTTTGTTGATTCTCACCACACAGCCCCTTCTAGAATTTGACGGCTGCATCACGACAAATTCTATCCGTATTACACATTATTACTACCTCATAAGCCTCAATGGAAAACGCACTATTCTACCCACTCGAGTCACCTTCGATGCTATCTGCTTGTTACTGTCATCATCTAACACCTTGACACTATCTTGGCAACAACCTTCACCAGCTTCATTTGCAAAATATGCTGGTTTCACTCGATCCATGCTGACGTTCATCGTGCGTCCTCTTGCCCTTATTGTTAGAGTTTTCTCACCACGACATAAAATTTCATATGGGCCCTCATACGGCTGTTTCAGTGGTGGCCGCACAGCGTCATCACGTAAGAATACGTGCGTACTGCTTTTCAAATCTTTAAATACGAATGGCTTTTCCGTCATATGACGCGATGTTTGCAATGGCTTCAGTTCGCTCATAGTTTCCCTTAACTTCTTAACAAACTCTGTTTGCGATACTTGCTTCAAATCACCATCAAACACCTCTCCGGGTAAACGTATATTTACCCCATAAATTAATTCCGACGGTGTCGCTTGCAAATCTTCTTTAAACGCCGCTCTTAATCCCATTACAACAATTGGCAAGGCCCTTGTCCATTCAACACTTGATTTACACTTCAGTGCAGACTTTAACGTGCGATGAAAACGTTCAACAAGTCCATTTGACTGTGGATGATATGCTGTAGTTCGATGCCTTCCACACCCCAAAATTTTGGCTAGCTCATCGAAAAGCTTGGATTCAAATTGTCGTCCCTGGTCTGTCGTAATCCTTTTCGGCACACCATAATGCGCTATCCAATCCTTAATTAAAGCCTCAGCCACACATTCTGCCGTAATCTCCTTCATTTTCTTCAGCAATTGAGTTGGTTTCATGTCACCTAGCTCCAATTCTGTCAGCAACTTACGCAGCCTTTTGTGCTCCGATTCTGTGAATTCATAAATTAACCGTTTCTTCAACGTCTCATATTTCAACACCTTCGGTGGATCTCGAATCACATCAACTATGCACTCCAGGTATTTCGGCTCTAAACTTGCTACTACATGGTCGAACATTGTATCATCTTTCGTTATTCCCGCATTCCTGAACTGTGCTTCCATTTGCAGAAAAAAAAGGTCCGGATGCTCTCTTGAAAACATCATCGGCTTAACTGAAACCCGGTATACCTCTTTGTCAGTGCGACTTTCTCCTTCTGCCGGAAAAAAATCTTCTTCCTCACGGTTAGTCATCCTGCTTGCTAATGTTGGGCTTGATAATAACTTACAACTCCTTTTTGTGTCGGGGTCACCAATGTTGTGATTACAATAACCAAATAGCTTTTATTAATAAAAAACAGTATTTATTGTAACACAAACTTTTATTATTTTTAATACAACTTTAGAAACACTAACTAATTGACTGACTGACCAACTGACTGAAAAAATCTGAATAAATATTTTTAAATAAAATATTTTTAAATATCAGAGAATCTGACAATTTTAGCCTACTTTGTTGATTCTCACCACAATATAAAAAAAAATAATATTAGATACTACAAGAAAAAATAAAGAAAAAACGAACCAAATTTTTTGGACGTTGTCACAAAAAATATGTAACAAGTCAATTAATTGTTTGCAAAAAATATGCCACATTTTATTTAAGTTTCTATACGTAATTATTTATTTAAAATGTTCATATAATAAGCTATTACTGTATCAAAGTGATATAAAAAAAATGAAAAGTGGAGGGTCATAAGAAAGTCTATACAAGGGATAGATACATAAAGTCTTTAAAATCTCAAATATAATTTATTTAAATAGTTAAAATTCAGACGTATAATTTCAATTTCGGATCAGTATATTTTGCAATGACCATTACATTTTTTTTATTGGTAATTGCATCCATATAACTCTATACACTTACAAGTCTCCTTTTTAAAAGAATATTAATTTCCTAAAACTTTATTCGGCACACTAAGTTTGCTACAGTGAAAAAAGTTTATCAAATTATACCTTGTTTAAATCACATTACTCATGTGCCCAAATCTCCAGTTATCTACTAATTAGAGCTTCGTCACTGTCAGGGTTACATAACCATTTACATGGTTATAGACCCATACCCAATGTGTATTACCTAATGACAATATCTGGGCACGGTGAACGCTAGTCGCTGGAGATACGCTAGTCGCTGGAGATACGCCAAAACAAAAAGATATATACTAAACTAATAAGTATATAATATATTAAATACATTGTTATATAAGATGAAGCAATAGGGATATAAATAAAATTGGAAATGAAAAAATAAACTATGTAAATAAACAACATTTAGATAATTATAATTAAATACTATTACATGGATCACATTATTCATGTGTCCAAACCTCCAGTTAAACATAAGGTTATAGACCTTAACTTTATACCTTTAATTTCTATATTTCGATAAATATTGAAAAATGGAATTTTCTCCCTCATCTATGGTACTTGTTTGTTTCTTGAATTAAAAAAGACAACCCAAATTGAATGTTGAAAGAAAATATCAAATCTATATGAATAAAATTTATATACAAACCTCATGGCGTATAAGTAATGTTAAACCACTAAATTTTTATTCTTAAAAAGAATATGAAAAATTTTTTTGGTGGAGTTACTACTGTAGTAGAAAAGCGATAAATAATGGATTGAAAATTCTATCAAAGGAAATGTTTCTGTATAACAAGGTCTATTATACACAAAAAAAAATAATTTACAAAATTTTTGAGATATAGTTTTCTATAAAAATTTACAAATATATGGAAGTATCTTTGAATAACGGATTTCAAAAAATACAATATACATAATAACAATTCGAAATGAAGTTAAAAGTTAAAGAACAATTTTTCAAAGAAATTATTTTTGAGATATTGACATTGTTTTGTTGAGCAGTGATCTTTGTCAGTCAGTCTCTTGCTCAGTATTAGAATTATACTAAACTAAGTCTCTCACTTTTACTATGTTTACTTGGTTTCATGTATTAAGAAGTCAATTTCTGAATTTAAGCAAATTAGTACAAAACGTCTGTATCTCAATATTGTAAATACACTCCCTCAGTTTGAATTATAAATATATTATCACTTTAACTTAATTTTGCATATATTATATAGTAATAATTGACATAAGTCTATGAATGCAAAAATCAATTTTACTAAAACCTTAAATTAAAAATAGAAGGAAAGTAAAATTATCTCTAAAATGTGGAATTGTTCTAGTTTTCTAAACAAATTTTCAAACCAACTGGCACTTTTCTTTGCCAATTTTAATTTTGGTGTTGTTGTCATAGCAGTTATTACTTATTTTATTGTAATATCTTTTATCTTTTTAATTGAATAATATACATAGTACAATAAAAAAATTAGTCCAAGAGTTAGATAACAATACTAAAAACCCGAAACAACAGCAATTCGGAAATAAAGAGTAACTTTACTAAAATGTGAAATTGAAAACAAAAGAAAAGAACAATTTTACAATAATTAAAATTGATTTCTAAACAATTTTTCAAGCCTAATGGCGCTTTTATTTCCCAATTTTCAATTTATTCTAGTGTTGGTATTGTTGTATAGCTGTTGTTTCTATATATAGGCTGTCTGTAAGTCGCTTGCACCTTTCGCTTGGCTGTGAAACGGTATTTATTTCATTTCACGTTGACTCCATGTTGTTTTTGGATGACCTCTTCCTCTGCTACCTTGCGAGTTGTATACCTACGCCTATTGAAAAATTACGGTAGGAGCCTTGCGATCCATCCAAATTTTCTTTTGCGAATTTTAAGGTTGACATCTCTTACATTTGTTCTGATCCAAAAGTCTTAATTTGATATTCTGTTTGAATACTCAAAATTCTGTGCAAACAGCGGTTGATAAATACTCTCAACCATAAAGGAGAACTGAAAGAACGCATCCTTTAAAGATTATTATCTTTATGCGTAACATATAGGTATTGGAGCTCCATACTTTACTAAGCCTTATAAAAGCGGTCAGGGCTTTTTTTGTACTATTTATCACTTCTTGCGCTGCACTTAATAAATTATATATATATATAATATGTTTTCGATGGCACTTGCAATCCAACAAATTATATACGGACTATAAAATATTTAAATAAAAATTCGAATATTTCCTTAGACACTGATAATGAGTACTTAGGAATACTCGAAATTAGTTAAATTTTTGTTGTTCCTCATTACTATTCGAACCATTCCAAAATTATAATTGTGTTAGATGTGAAGAATATATCATTAAGAGAGCAAGTCCACCTAGCTCTTTACTAGGTGGACTTGCATTTGCAATATCTATTTTAATTAATGTAGTAAATATTGTTGACGTGAAATCTGATTTTTAATATTTCTTTTAAAAAGTTTTTATTTGAATAACTAAGCTTCTTAAATATTCATATAATTACAAACATTTTTCAATAAAAAATTGACAATTTTTCTTCGTGTTTGATTTGAAAAATTTTGCAAGAAGAAAAAACAGCCAACAGAGAAATGTTCTCACGATTATTTAGGTAGAAAAACATAAACAATTGGCGAAGTCTCTCCACTTTTTCCACAAACAGAAAAAAAGAAACAAGAACAATAAAAATAACAACAATAATGTCGCTTTTTCTCAAAAGCATTCCACTGTTTCAAGTCCAAGTCCCAATTATACAAGGCCGGTCTTAGCAGTTCGCTTTGTGTGCGCGCTCATACTTATATATACTCGTACGAGTATAAGAGGACGTTGGCGAGGAATCGGCAGTAACAGCATGTAGATTGCGATTTGATTTTTCACTTTGCATTCATATTGAACAGATAAGCTTTGTAAATTGTTGTAGTAGTTAAATGCTAAAATCCATGTGCCCTTTAAGTTGAGACTTAGCCATTTCATGGAGCACATGGAGGGAAATACGAGTATACATATAAGTGGAGTGCGAGAGTTAAAGTTCGATTTCAGCTGTTTACCGATCGCAAGTAAGTTCTTTTAAAAACAAAGCGAAGAAGAAAAAATTAACTTCAATCTGAAACAACAAAATGTCGCATCGGTTTGGTAATTTATTGTGGGTATCACCATTAAGATCATGTTTTATGTTACCAAATTTTGGCCTGTTTCAATTTGCGTATTAGTAATGTAGTAAAGAAAACCATAGCATTGCGTACGATCGTTGGTATCTTTTCTTGCCCGCGGTATGCTATCAAACGGTACATGCATAAAACAGAATATCTATACAGAATCATACCAAGCTTTAATGCAATAGCGATTTGTTTTGTTATTTATAAAGGACAACGCTTTGTCTCGACGGACAGTCATTATTACTGCTGTGTGAATCAAGTGTGAACTCAAACTGAGTTTCAAATCTAATGCTGGCAACCTTTTTATGTGTGTGTGCAACACCAAATGTGCAATATTCTCGGTAGATGCTGCGTTTTGGTGATTTATGTTAACCGAGTTTTCGACTTGGAAAAAATCAACACAAAAAGACTAATCGAAATTCAATCGATTCACCTAATAATTTAGAGTTTTTTTGTGCCTCCGCTCTTTTGCACACAAACCTAAACAAAACGATGAAAAATTTTGGAATTCCACATCGGAGTGAATCTAAGTTTAATTTTAATTTGTGCAAGTATGTGTATGAAGTTCTGTAAAAGTATTGGAATGTAAGAAACATGATGGAGACGGCATTTAGTTGCATTGTTTGTGTAATTTACTTGCCGCATCGTCATCGTCATCGGTATCGGTATCGGCATCAGTATCGGAATCACCATCTTCAATATGCACAACAATAAAGTCAGCAGTACCAGCAGCCGCGTTAGCATCATCCACGCTTGCTACTGCACTTTTTGCATTTTTGATTTCGATTTCGCTCTGGTGTTCACTGTTCACTGTTCGGTGTACGGTGTTCGGTGTATGGAGTACGGTGTTTGGCTATGTGCTTTTATGATCGTGTCTTGCGATAAGAAGAACATTGATTATGTGCTTAAAACTACTGACAGATACATTCACTTGAATTATTTGTCTTTTCCTACACCAAAATTACAAATAAAGGAAAATATCATTGCTGAGAAAAATGTGCTTGGTCCCAACAATTACGGCTAAATTTTTAATTTTAAAAGTGACACACTCGAAACGAAATAGTATTTACAATGTTAAAACATTTTTTTTATGAGATTCTAGTATTTATAGATGTAGTGATCCATATAATTTTAGTAACTATGCTAGCTGTAAATTATGTTGTAAACTGTTAAACAATATTACGATATCACGATATTAAGTTAAGTTTTTTAATTTTATTTGCTCACAAAATTGAAACTAAATAAGTTAGAATATATTTCTTATATAGTTGTCTAGTTCTAGCTAGAAGCGTAGCTAACTTAGGCACTTATACCTTTAGTTCTTTTACAAAAGTGTTCAACATCAAGATTAAATACACTCTACACTTTATAAGGGACTCAAAATGGTTCTATAATTAACTAACACAAAAGGTTACATGTTAAGTAGTAGTATCTCAATAGACCATAGGTTCTAAGCGAGTAAGTTATTTAGAGTAATTGCGACAGTAGTCAAACCTATATAATTTATAAATTCTTGTAAATTTGAATTCGTGTAGTCTGAATTCCATTTAGTCTCTAAACGCATATAGTGAAAGAGTGAGTTGTCAACTTAAAACAAAATAAAAGAAATAACTTTAGCCGAGATAAACTTTAAGCAGGACTCATAAAAATAAGAAATAAAAGTCTCAGCAGAAGTTAATACAATTTCTTGAAATAAGAGAATTCAAATGTCGTTATAATTAAAAATGTTTCTATAAAACCCTTATACAAAAACTTTAAAAATAAAGTATTAAATTGTAAAAATTTTGTTATGGTTTGTATGCTCCATACGTAAAATAAAGGTTGGAGAAATCACTATACTTGTTATTTCTTATACTGTGACTATCGAAAACATTAATAGCTTTATAAGTTGTTTTTCAATGAATAATCTTTTTGTCATATGTTCATCTACATGTTGAGTCTTCTTCGAGTTAGTGCATCTGAGCACTTTTACTCTTTGATAGCTAGGGGGTTTCTGCAGAGTCCCACCTTTCTACCTGACTAATTTATTTATTCCTCAAAAGCTTTGTGATTATTTGATGACTGATCTAAAATCGACGTACCGCCCCGTGCGACAGAGATTATTCTGAGATTAGATAGTGCTAAGTAGAGTAGCCTGTCAGTTTTTGCAAATAGCTTTAAAAGAATTAAGTTCTTTTCTGTGAAGCACATGAGCAATCTGTCAGTCATATTGGAAGACATAGATATTTTAAAAGTTAGAATATTTAGAAAATTAAGCCTAACCAAAAATCTAATGTGTGAGTGTCCACCATTTGCCAAAAATATTTTATAGATTATAACACAGTTTTCCTTTAAAACAGAAATAAAATTTGTTTAATGGACGTTTTATATACTTATTGTTTTTTTTTTTGTTTCAGTCTTAAATGTTTGCATTTTTTTTCGTTAATATAATTTTATTTTTAATTGTAGTATTTATACAATAACATCGATTTTATTTGTTCAAATATCATAAAATGTTGACAGCATATCATTGAAAGTTCTATCTTATGGGCAAATGTAATTGACATTAAATGTCCTCTCTATACATACATATTTTTATAAAGTCTTGCACAGTTTGGACGCCACCTTATATAGCTGTAGAACTCTTGCTTTGATGAATCGTTATTTCGTCGACAAATCAAAATCTGTCCAGGCCATGTCCCCTCTTACGTAAAAAAGTAAATTGTTTTTACTGGTTTTGTTCTGGATGATATCTTCGATAACAGGTCGACTTTCTTCAATTTTGCGGAAGTAGGACGCAGTCGCACCTTCAGTATAAGCACCTGTTCTGCAGATGGTATAATTTGTAGATAAATTGCTATTTAAACTTTTTTACTCTATGCAAAAGTGAGCCTAATACTTTCATGATATAGACGTACATAATTGTTTTTATTGAAAATTCATTTTGAGTACAGGGTACTATATATAAATAAACGATGTTTGGTTGTAAGTCTTTGGTGAAGAAATTCGTAAAACATTACTAAGTAACAAGATAGTTTTAGTTGCCAGTTTAATTATCTGAACGGAGTGGCATTATATTAAATGAAGTATCTACAATATAATACTCTAAATTTCAATTTATTTAATATATTTAAACATTAGACTCATAGTTTTGTTAACAAAGCATCTTTGAAATAGTGAAAATCATCAGTGAAGAGTATTCATTGATAAACTGTCAAAATTATACAAAGATTAATTTAAGACAGGTTTTTAAAAACTGATTTAAAATTTATATAAAAACATTAATTGATATAAATCCCTTATATACATTAAGACCGAAAAGCTTTCGGAAATTCTCATTTAAAATTCGCGCGCTGTATATTTTCCGATATTTTAAGTTTATGTAGTTTGGCAGCACTGTCCTTAATTACTATGCCAAAAATGAGCGCGATCTGTCAGACAGTTCGTTTACGGCAGCTGTTGAAACCAGTTCACCTCAGTAGGGCGTTGCGAAAAAAACAATGGAAAAAAATATTGAACAAAGAGTTTGCATCAAATTTTGTGTTTCGAACGAAATTTCGTGTGCAGAATCGTTGCGAATGCTACAAAAGGCTTATGGGGAATCAGTTTTATCGAAAACTCAAGTTTATGAGTGGTACAAAGCCTTCCAGGACGGTCGTACGACCGTCGAAGACATTTCGCAACGCACTACTGAGGTGAACTGGTTTCAACAGCTGCCGTAAACGAACTGTCTGACAGATCGACGCTCATTTTTGGCATAGTAAATAAGGACAGTGCTGCCAAACTACATAAACTTAAAATATCGAAAAATATACAGCGCGCGAATTTTAAATGAGAATTTCCGAAAACTTTTCAGTCTTAATGTATACCATAGTATGACCCGAAACATTTTAAACGGCTTTCAATCCTAAAAGCATTTCTTATATACTTCCAATGAATCTGATTTGTATTATATTGATCGAATCTAATTTAGTTTGATCGCATTTGAAGTAACAGTATATTTGTATATCAGAAGGGCCACTGAATAAAAATAGTATTGTTATTACCGAAACGTTTAAACGTTGTATACAATTTATGGTGATGATTGTTTTTCAAAGTTTATGAGTGTTATACATGGTTTAAAATAGTCGTGACCATCATAATCATCGCAGAATCCATTATATCTGTATCTAATATAAATCTAAAGATTAACCAAAATTTTGAGAGAAATTTATAGAACTGGAACTAAAGACCTCAAAAATTTCAATTTTTAATTTTTTGACCTTATATCATAAGTGAATAAAATGTTGATTTGAAACCCATTGTTTACGAAAAATTTATTGAGCTGAAACAAGCTGTTAATATACAATTTTATATTGACGTTTTGAAACGTGAATGGAAGAACGAAGTGAATGAGACGAAAGATACGCCATCTTATCAATTGGCCAATATAATCGATTTGTTGGTTAAAAATTTTAAATCAATAGATCCCAAAATTCAATTGGTTTGATAATATGAGTCTTTTACCTTTTTGGAAAAACTCATTTCGTCGATGAAGGGAAAGCATATGAAATCAAAAGATCTTTTATGTTGATAGAAGGCCACTTCAGACGGAGTAGCTTCGTTTCTGTACGTCCAAATATTATGAAATTTTGACACTATATCAATGAAAGATTCAAAAAGTCGTATTTACTTTGGAAAGCATCTTTTACATTAATTTGTATGTCTATATTAATTTTTGATAAAGTTACTTGTACTAGCAGTGTTATGTTTAGATACTGATATGTAGAGAAATTTAATTGATATACTAATTATAACATAACTAACCTAAATACATAAAAAAATCAATTTGGCATGCTTCAACGTCTTAATTAATTGAGTTCCAATTGATTTTAATTACAATTTTTAATTAAAGCAAGCTTGTAACAAACAAGATTTTTACTATAACGAGTAATTACGAATAACAATTACTAAGAAATTTATAAAAATAGTTAGCTTTTCAGTACATAATTTATTTATATATTATTTGTTATTGGAAATGCGAAAATTTTTATTTTCTAAAGTTACTACAACCTGATGAATTACGAGTATTGTAAAAACATTCAGTAGTTTTGTTTACAGCTGCTCCATTAACTTCAATTGCTGGAGCTGGAACGAGATTTATACAGGTTTTTAGTTAAAGCGAAATAAATTCATTTAAATAAAGTCTTATTCTTGTTTCCTTTGTATAGTTTAAAATATACTAATTTTTGTTTAGTTTCAACTCAAATGCGCTTTTAAATGACTTAAATGCAACATTCAACATTCAAATGTTGCCAACATATTTTATTGCCGCTGCTAATGACACCGATGCGCAACAATCACCCCATTCACGTTATTTTGGAGAAGACGGTACACATGGTACGAGTATGTATTGAATGCGAGATATAGTTGCATTGCGAACCCCGCCACGGAACATAAATCAATACAGGCAGTCAGTAGTGCTATTATTTTAATGGATCGTGATGGTTAACCCATTATTACGTGCACTAAAGTCTAAATATTTTTTGATTCGATGATGTTAATTTTAGCATCACAACTAAATGAGCCAGAGCGGCACACTTTAAGAATAGCGTCAAATCTCTAATGACATCGTTAGTGGTGGGTGACAATTCGTATCTGTTCTTTTTGGTATGTTTTTATTTTTTGTTCACTTTTAGGTCTTTACCATATATTCCATTTGTGTAGATAACGAGTTTTTCATCTGTTATTGAATATTGTTGCACATAAATTATCAATCGCAAGTCTTAGTATGACGCTAATTCATTAAACCGAAAGATTATGGGGCGCTATTAGCATGTGACCCTAACACTTTTACTCCAATATCCACAAATTTTAATAAATTTATTTATGTATATATTTAGATGCATTTACTTATCTTTAAATATACCTACTCACGTAACAACGTGTTATATTAGAGAAACAATAAATTTTAAGTTTTGGTTTGAGTTCAATTATTATAAATTATTCTGGTGACATCTGAGACTTAACAAAATATTAACTGTAATTTTGTAGATAGGTTTCATATTAGTTTCATTTTACAAAGTCATTTTACATGCATTATATCTACGGCAATATTGTTTATTATTGCATTGTATCTAATATTGCTTAATACTTAGTATTGTTATCAGACTTTACAAAACATTATTTTCAATAGGAGATAATTATTTAAAAATAAATAATTTTATGCTCCAATAAATAATTTAAATGGTTTTTTTTAATTGCTACACTTAATTAAATTTAATGTTATACCATATTCTGCCGGGTAATATAAATCATTTTTGTTGTAAAATTTTCTATTGAATTTCCTGGTGTTAATATTAAAACTAAATTGTTAAGGTACGCTATATACTCTTATTAGGAAATTTTTCTTTTATTAACTATTTCTCTTATATTAACAAAAATGAATTTTTTTGAAAACATTAGTAGCGTTTGTACAGATATAGTAAATTTGGATCCTTAAACAATTATTATTATTTAATAATAGGCTATGAATACACTCCGACCTAAAAGAGCTTTTATACGCCTAACGGCCCAACTAAAACAATTCTAGACCATTTAGAAATCTAGTTATTGCTGTGGGCATGATTTTACGTATATGATTTAGGACTAAGATCCAGGGTAGTCAAGTCTACGTCTTGCCGCCGCTGGGCAGTTGCATAAAATATGTTCTATGTTCTATATAGAATATATATTCTTTTGCATCCACCTATATTCTTAATGTTGTAATTGAGTCTACAGTGTCCTGTAACAAGTTCTGTGTAGATTTTAATATTGTTTCTGCAAAGTTTAAAGATAGTGTTAACTTGGAAGTGTTCAGAATCAACGAATCTTCTGGACTGCCGCATGCTTGTTTGGGCTCTTCTATTCCTGTTTTGTTTCTCATGTTCACATAATAAGTCATTTCTTTAAACAATGCAAATGTGATTGCTTTGAACTTAAAGAAAAGTTGAAAATGTGTCTGTATCTGGAAAAATTTAATCTGGATCTGTTTGGTTATATAGTTGTTCTTAATACACCTTCTGTGAACAAGGTCTTCTGTAAACAAATCAATGATATCCCAACCGCAGCAATATCATTGGTATGTTAATGTAACAAATATTAGTTCCACCTTTAATTATCTTTTTATTATTAGAGTACACTATGTAACATCCCTTACCAATATCTACGTTTTTTTTATATTTTTTGGTAACAAATCAGATATATGATTGTTAACATACAAGCGAGGAGGACATGGGTGCACATATATGTTGCAATTGCTCTAATTGAAGTTTTAATGATTTTTTAATTTACATTTTTTGGAAGACGAATTCATTTGTTCTGATGTTTGAGAAAAAAAAAATTATTAGCATCTATTATCCATTCAAGTATTCCCAATTAACCACTTCCAGATAATAATTTGATTTTACCGACACTTTTATACTCATAGGAGCCAACTATTATATTGACAATTGACCTTATTATAGATATTACTTTACTTCAATACTTGATTAATTTCAATTGAAAAATGGCTCAAAAAGTTTTTGCTTTGAAAGATAACCATACTCATAAAAAAAAATCTTTTCTTGTCTATGTTCATTTTAGATAAAAATCTGTATATCTATTGCGCAAGATTCGTAATTTAGTAAAAATCTTAAGTCCAAAGATCCTCATCAGAAATTGAGTAAGCCTTTACACAGACTTCTCCAAAACTTTCACTAACATTGGATTGGATACGCACTGGGACGATGAAATCAATTGTTTTTTTTTCTTAACAAAATCATGACGGATATCATACAGATCCGACATACCAATTTCATTTCGGAGATATGGACGTAACAGATCACCACGAAAGAACTATATAGTGATTGTTGGGTTCAGATATCCTAAATAATAATATCCATGCTTCTTGTTTATCCAATATTTTTAGATCTATTGAACAAACTCAGAAATTTGAGGTAGGGTAATTAATCTGATTTAATTTCAAATCATTTCTTATTTTCTCTTTATTCTTGTACTCATATTTTTATTTGCTTTTGGGTTTGAGCACAATAGTTAGCGGACTGTCTGGTTAGGTTTTATTCTGTCATCAACTCAAAAATAATTTTATTATATGCTCTATTCATTTTCTTATGTATTTATAACTAATGTATATACTTTATATTTTGCAGTTCAATCAAGATTTGTATTCCTCTTCTGGTGTTCAACTGGCGAGTGCTTCAAGTGCAGGCTCTCATTCGCCGTGTAGTCCAATTTTACCGCCTACGGTTAGTGCAGCCGTTGTAGCTGTTGCTGCACAAACAAATCAAACACCCGCATCAACGAATTTAACACTTGTTGGCAATGGAGCAGGCAGTAGCGGCGGTACTGCAGCTCTAGTGCATGGCAATCTAAATAATGCTTTACATAGCAGAACACATACCAAAGAAGAGGATCTAGTGGGACCAAGAAACGATGCTGAAGGTAAATCTTATATTGTTTATGTTATACATATATTATATAATATATTTATATATACATATTATATAATACACATAGCATATCTAAAATCCTGGTTATCAATATGATTTAATTTATGAAACCAATAAAAAATTTATTTTTGGTGTTTTTGAAAATATAATGGCTTTTTTTGTAAATTTTTTTGTGTTAGTCAATCACTTTCTTTTGTATGTTTATGTTGACAATAGCTTGTTAGATTTACAATAAGTATGAGAGAGGGTCTAGACGTATTAGGGCCATGTTATGAAGAGCGTCTCAGGCACGGTAAAATTGGCAAATTGAATTTTTCGGGTTATGCCAAAAGTGCGTGTTGTGTAGACTGTCACATCAGTATATCCAATTTCGTATTTTCACAAAGTTTCGGTACTTTTTGGTTATGTCTTAAATTAAAAGGAAATGTAGATATGCTCACTTTCAATTTGCCACCAAAAATAACCAGCCTCATAGAGGCTGTAATAATGTTAATTTATGTTATCTTATAATAATTGTTAACAGTACTTACAAAACTTATACGCCTTACCTTTAAATCTAAAAGTGTAATATGTAATTAGATTATTAAATTCTGAAATTTATCACTAAATAACACTGCTTTGCCTTAGCGCCGAGCACGGTTGCCACTTGAAAATTTTTTTCTGTACCAAAATTGGTTTAAAAAGGTACCATTTCTGTAAAAAAAGGTCCAAAATTTTCTTGGACCCTTTTATTTTTTCGTTCTATGTTTTTCATAGTGTTATAAATGAACAAAATATAAAATAGTGCAAAGTTGCATTTATAAAAAAAATTAATTGGAAATATCCACAATAAAGTTGGGTTGTCAAAAATGTAAAATTTTTTAAACATGAGTACCAAACGAAAAAAAATGTACCAATTTTGGTACTAAAGTACCATAAGTGGCAACCGTGGCGCCGAGGTATAAATACGTCGGCTCTCATGCCGGAATTTGAACCGACATATTGTTTTTTTTCTCAAGTTCAATTTAATAATTTGCATTGAAAACAACAACAATTTTACTTATACCGTGCCCGAAACACTCTACATAACATGGTGCTTAGTTAAACAACTCTTTTACTAATAAACTTATGCGTACAACAATCGCTAAATCGATTTATCTATTACTTTCTGGAATAATACATATACTTTATATCCCAACAAAGTTTGTCTCGCCGTCCCTTACAGTATTCTCAATTGTAATAAAACTAACAATGACAATGGCAGTTCAAACTTGGACCTATTTCCTACAATCAAATTTATATCAAAAGTCATATTCAAGATCATTTGTATTCTTGCAGAATATATATAATTTAAGAATTTTAAACAACGTGAGAATTATATTTTCTAAATTTTAAACGATTATGTCAATTACATGATTTTTCTCTGTACTGAATAACTATTTTAACCACAATCATTTTTCTATTATTTACGTACAAATACTTAATAATATAAGGTGTAATTTCTCAAGCAAATCTTTTTCCAACATTCTCTGTAAAGCTTATATGTGATATATGTACGGGGTATATCCAGTTTACCTACCGTACACTCTTGAGTTAAACAACTTTCTAACTCAAAGAAAAGACAAATCGATATAGAGTAAAACCGCTTTTAATATTTATCAGTAAACATAGAATCAAGGTCTAGCTAAAAATAGTTGAATCGAAAAACCTATAGAGATGTGGGTTTAAAAGTTATGATAATATGAAATATAAAGTTTTTTTTGGAAATTTTTTATTAATTTTAATGAAAATGATTGATTTCACCAAATTAATTCATTTTCTTAGTTTGATCAATAGTGCATACATATAATATATATGATCTGTGACACTTACTTTGTTGTGCCCATTCTTAAAAAAATTATTGTATATTTTTTTAATAAAATTTGGAATAATAATACAATAAATAAATCATTGCACTGACATAATAACGTGTGATTAAGATTAATTATTAATTCTTTGGAAACTTGATTTTGAAAACTAACTTGTTATTGATTGAAATCCAGATGTTCTGAAGGAAAGTGTTTTCATATTATATTATACTCTCTTGTATGTATCTAAAGGAAGGTATCTTTCTTATTTTGTGGGTATTTATGAAAAAGGGCCACTATGTCACTAGTATGGCAATAAGAAAGTAGAAGTCCTTGAAAATGACAGCTTATATATTATATTTAAATTTCATTCACATATTGGTTTACTGCATCTATTTATATTTTCGACAGTACGTTTATGTTTTTAACGGGTTGAAGTCTTAACACATATATTCCAGATATTTTTAATTATATTACGAATATTAAGGGTCTGTTCTGTGGGTCGATTATGTTGATCATAAGTTTGACAGAAAGTATTAAAGGTACTCCGAAGAAATTTGTTATTAATTTTAACAATTGTCATTTAGCAAATAATACTGAAAAACAATGTACAGCATTTAAGTTAACGAGCATTTCTAATAGAAATTTAATTTTTTTTAGTGAACCTATTCTTCACTAAAGGAATATTAATATTGTTAATATTAAGTTAATATTTTCAATTTTCAAGATAAGAATAGTTTTTAAGCTGGGCTATTCGATATTGTACAACGCTATTATTGACATCCGTATAAAATCCATAGGTTCTTATATAAGCTGACTTTTTCATAGCTATAAGTATACTACATCCACTTCTATCAAGCGGCCCAATATTTTTTTCTGACCCAGATCAATGTCGGACAGTCACAAAGAATGTGACTAGAAGTTTTCTCTGCTTTTAAACAAAGCTGTTATTATTTGTTTTGAGACAGACCTAACATGCTGATATAATAAACATAGTAGTGACCTGTAATATAATCTGGAACACAGCGTCAATTCTGTTGTAATGAGAATGGCGCTTTACCATAGTTCTTAGGATAAATCAACTCCTTAGTCTTGCTTTTATTTGAAGTGTTATTCCAATAACAACTTTATTAGTGGAAATCTATTTTTATATCATAAATTTAGTTGTGGACCCACTTATTCAAAAAAAAAAGGTTTTGCTCCAACAAATTAAATGACTAATCTGATTCTATTTGGATTGAAACTTGCAATGTATAAATTTTGCACATTATAAAGATCCGTGTAAAAAAAGTATATTAGCTAGATCACAGTTATAAGCACACATCTGGCTTATATAATGCATCTGAACAGTTTTGTGTATCTTTATCACAATTATAGTGTGTAGAGTGTATTGATTCCGGTTTGCATGTATTTATTGTAGTAGGCGTTTGTTCTATGTTGTTAACCATAATTTTGCAGAAACAGAAGCTTAAAGTAATTTATATAAATTCTTTTACTTTGATTTAAACATATATCATTTGATCTCATTCATAAAAAGATCAACACTTAGCGCTATTGCCGTCTGTTCACAAGCTGACATTCCAAACATTTTTCTTTACGTTCGCACGATTAACTCGCGCGACTAATTAATTCTCAAATTCCGAACATTTTTTCGCCGTTATTTGCATTCAGAACATTTAAATTAATGTTAAGCTCAGATTTTTCTATATATAATTTTTATATGCAAGCCGAAAGAAATATTTTTAAATTATATGTGCGTGCAAAATTACTTTGAAAAGAATATATATTATTTGTAATTATTATTTTTTTATATATTACAGCGCGACTCGTGGGATCCCACAATGAATCTTCATGCTCCTCAGGTCCAGATTCACCACGTCATACATTGCATGGTGCACAAACGAAAGATTTACCTCTCGATACTTCAAGTGGCAATAGCCAGGGGAGAGCTCAGTATTTATCTGCAACCTGCGTCGTATTCACAAACTATTCCGGCGACACGGCCAGTGTTGTTGATGAACACTTTTCCAGAGCGCTTAATTTTAACAAGGATAACAAAGGTGCGTTCACATCTTATTTAAATATTTTATTTAATCAATTAAAAAAAAAAAATTATGCTCATTTAAGCAATTCATTTGATTTAAAGTAATGCTATTCAAATTTATTTTTATAAAAAAAAAAAATAACATATAATAGAATAGAACAGGATTCTATCCTATTTTTTTTTAATTGAATTTAATTGTAATTTTTTAATAAAAAAATAGAATATAATATATTATAATAATTTATTACCATAAAGATGTTATATAAATTAATTGATTATATATAAATTATAAATTAATAAGAAATTAATCAATTTAATATACATCAGTTAGCAATGGAATTTCTTTGAATTCTGATTGCTGAAAGGATATGTACTTATTCTTATGAACGATTGGAAAGTTAATATACTATATGACGAAGCGTTGCTTATCCATTATTATAAAATGGCTATTTTAATGACAGACATGTTTATACTAAAACTCATTTATGTTAACTGAATACAATTTGGATAATTAGTTGATTCCTTATTTCCCTGAGGCTGTGAGAAAGTTCCTAAAGTCTAGAAATGTGTAAGATATGATTTTAATGTCATGAAATATTTAAACAGTATTCAAGCTGTTATGGAATTCAATGGATTATTTGACACTATCAAACAACATCTAGAAAAATCACAATGAATTAGAACCTTTTGAGAGAATTTATAATAAAAAAATAAATAAAAATTTAAGTATTAAGTAAAAATTTTAATCAATTATTTGAAGAAAATAATGTTATGTCTAGCTTTTTCATATTTCATTCCATTTGACCATCTAGTATTTGAAACGATACTCAGATTCGGGACTCGATAAATTCTAGTTTTTAAAAAAACAAAAATCAGCTAATTCAAAGTTGAATCAGCTAATTCAATTAAATTTAATTTTGTAATAAAAATGCAGTAATGAATATATTTAAGAATATATTCTTATTAATATCTTGATATGATCATAGATTCCTATTACTAATCTGGTATTATCTATGTTAAATAATTCTATTTTCATTAAATTTTATCAATTTTGTTCCATATAAAGAATTTTAACTATTCGGATAAAAAAAATTTAATAATTAAATGGATTCAGTTATCTTTTCACTTATTAGTCTGAGTTTATATTTAAATATAATAACACTTATGGCGTCTTCGATTAGGAAATCTAAATCCAATCTAGATTTACTTTCGATCTGTCAAATTTAGTTACCCATTCTATAGTCTTTAGAGTAATCTAACATTTTTGTTGTTATAATATTAGTAGGCATTTACATTTTTCATAAATATATGTGTCGAATCAAATCACACTTTATGTGTCAAGTCATATCAAATAGCTGTTAAGTTCAGGGTAATATAGATGCTCTGGTAAAATATTTAGAGTGTTATAAATTAATCTCGACTGTGTTACACTTCGCTCGAGAATTACTAATCAGAAATGAAAATTGCACTGAAAGTAAATCACGATTGAATAAATTACCCCAAATTCACTAATCGAAAACGGCATTAATATTATTCATATTCCCAATTCGGCCTAATCTCTGTATCCATTTAAAGTGCTCCTCTCTTAATTAAGATGTAAAAACTTTAAGTTTTCA
Organism: Teleopsis dalmanni; assembly: GCF_002237135.1. NCBI lineage: Eukaryota > Metazoa > Arthropoda > Insecta > Diptera > Diopsidae > Teleopsis > Teleopsis dalmanni. The sequence continues at coordinate 62,292,230 of NC_051847.1, read as the reverse complement.
AAAGTTGTTTGTTTTCCATATATTTATAAACTAAAAATTTAATAATTTTATCCCTAAATCCCTAAACTCTGCATAAGATTAATGCATTATTGAGTTGTTAACCCTAAAGTACAAAATAAAATGTATTTAATTCATGTAAAACAATCAATGAGCCGTTTTACAGTGAAAAAAAGCACTGACACCTCACAGTGTTATGATGTGAAGAAGTGTGATCAAACGAAGTCTGCTGTCATGTAAATGTCACACCATTGCGCATTGGTTCATCATACACTAAATATACATTTACGAAAAATTCAAAAGATTTCCTAATTGTGTCTGCTTCCTCTGTGAGTTCCCTTCTATTAATTTCCACAACTCCTTAAGTTACTTGCAACTGTGGTTTGGTGTGGTATGGATTAATGTGCGGTAGTTTCTAGTACCTATCAGCAAAATCATTATGCATATTACATGCAAAAAACATTGCTTCTCATGGTACTTATGTTGATGATGAAAATTGTCACAAGTCACAGATTTAATTTTCAAATTTAATTTAATTATACAAAACCTATGAAAGCACTTCTTCTTCACCAGACACTTTGTGTGACGACTCAATATTTAGCCTTCAAAAGTTTTTCTTTCTTGGTTTTTTAACATCTGCAGCGCTGTTTGGTAAATGAGGTATGAGTAAATGTTGGCTGCCTCTACGATATCTTAATAAATTAGCCGCTAGTCAAAAAGATTTGCTGTCATCTTAGCACTTGAGTGAGTACGTTTCAATTCTTAAAATTAATTATCTCGTTTATTAAGAAAACAAACAATAATTGAGTGTGTGACTTGCAATTTTTGAAAAGAGGTGTAAAATTTGGGGTGTGTAAATAGAGTAATACTGACATCACTTCTTTGCATATCTAAGTGAAAGTATTAAGTTTCATAAAGACCGCCACCTATAAATGTGGCAAAAATTGGAACAACAATATTCCATATAGACCACCTTTAAAGAGACGCGGCTCACTTAAACCCCTAAGAAATAGATCCATTATGGTAGTACAGTTTTATTATACCTATCCTAAAGAAATAGTGAACAAGAAAGGGTGAACATTAATTAGGAGTCGAAAATATTGTGCCATTTTAATAAAATGGATTAAAGGTTATGCTTATACTAGTATCCGACTGTTTCTCTCTCTTAAGAAAGAGAAAGTTAAAGTAAATATACGCACATTTTCGTTAATACCAAGCAGTGACAGAGTAGATGTTTCAGTGCTACGAACGTAGTTTAAAGGAATCTGTAAACTATTAGATTACTGTAATCGGAATCCTATAGGACAGTGTCCTGTGAGCACGATAATTGTACAAGAAACGGTAGCAGAATTTCTTAACCGAAAGTACTAGCTTTTAAATAAGGCTACTGTTGTATTATAAATCAAAATCAATTTAAATGATTTTATTTACGTGTCAGGAATAAATAAAATTAGGTTTTGAAAATTAAAAATGGCTGTATAATTTCTTTCAGATATTCTCTTTGATCATAAATAGAACAAATTTTTATGATAATTATTTCATTCCATTACAGTACATCATAAACAAGTGTTTTGAACGGATTTATTAGTTCTTTAGTGTTACAAATCGTAGTCCATTATAAATATCAAAAACATGTGTTACGTTTTGGTTAAGTGTCACAAATCGTAGTCCATTAAAAGTGTTTTTTACATTCGGTAGTAATAAATAGTTATTAGGTTCCAATTCTTTCAAAGAATTAGTGAAGTAATGAAAAAAATTATTATTTTCAAACTTCAATATCATTACAACTAATATATAGTTTATTAAATAATTATTAAAAAAAAATAGATTAAAATCAATTTTTAATGAAGCACACTATTACACACTATGTGTGGCACATAAGGTCTAGGTTCCAGTTCTACTAAGGTGTGATTGAAAACATCCTTTAAAAAATCTCTAAAACTGCATAATGGTTTTGCCTCAGGAATAGAGCATCAAGTACTCCTTAATTTGAACAAATGCTTATTATAAAATCTACTTAAAGCTTTAACTTGATCTAGTGTAGCTAGGAAGTGATATTTCTATACGTAGCTTACGGCCGATCAGATTAACATTATATAAAATTAATGAAAAATGACAGGCTATCCTACTTAGCACTATCTAATCTTAGAGTAATCACTCTCCGCACGGGGAGGTACGCAGATCTTAGATAAATCACTGAATAATCATGAAGCTCATAAGGAATACATAAATTAGTCAATGAGATGGGCGGAACTCTGTAGTACCCCCAGCTATCAAAGAGTAAAAGTGCCGAGTTGCGCTGACTCAAAAAAAAGGATCAACATACATACTAACGACTAGTCAGTCGACAATATTTATATTTCTGTATTAATTTTAAATCGAAACGTATTTCAAATATGCTATATTATTCATATTAAAATAATATAAATAGCATATCTTAAAGATTTTACACATTTTTAGTTAAATGTAAAGCTATTATTATCTAATTGTATAGCTTTTTAAACCAAACTGAAATATTAAAATTTAAGTAAAATAATTTCTAATTTTTAAACAACAAACAATGTATAATATTGTGATTGTTAACCAACATTTTTTTCAAATCAAATTTTTGGGAATAAGATATATAAAATTAATATAACAATATTTACTAATTGTGAATATTCATTAAATATTCCAATCATTAAAATTATTTGAACAATTTAAAAATATTAACTCACATATACAAGCGTTCATCATCATGAAAAAGGTATGAGTATGTAGATACCGAAATAGATTGCCATCCTCAAATGATCTAAATTAAAAACAAAGGAATTTCATCGAATTTCGTGGCATCTAATTAAATTACTTTCGAATCACATGAATTTGCCACGGCACATTGCAGGCTACCGAAATATCTTCGATATTTTAGGAATCAACCATTCGAGTGCCATGACTGCAACTGCAACACAAACTGCAGCTGCAGTGGCCAAATAAAACAAAAGCTGTGAGTCTTTCTTTTTTAAATGCAGTTAATTGAATAAATGCATTTAAAAACTTTTATGAAACTATACTATATATAAATATATATAGTTTATCTACATATATAAATTATTTATACTATATATACAAATAATAATATATATTTGCTCATGCAAAATATCTTATATGCATATATATGTACATATATATATATATATATATATATAAATATATCAAGCAGTAGATACAGTGGCGATGCACAGTTTGTTGTCAATTTCAATGACATTTCAATGCAAATTCCTCAAAAATAAATTAAAAATTATTTAAATTAAATTAAACCTAATTAATTAAAAAATTAAAAAGCATATAAAATATTTTCGTAAAAGAATTTTAACAATTTTCCATTTAATTTGTTTACTTATTTATAACTTATTTAGACAGTGAAATGAACAAAACAATAAATGAGATAAAGCATGGAATTTCAAATAATTTTCATTATCCTGCAGGCAACGCAGGATGTGACTCCTGCGTATCAAATTTTTATTGCTCCACAAAAGTTGCTAAGTAAGATCACGTACATAGCATACTGATTAGTATGCAAATTGTTTGGCTGTTTCTATGGAGTCAGTGACTATTCTCTTCGTATTATGTATAGATGGACGAGGACAGGAAGCTAAAAAACACTTGTATTAATCAAAGCATTAAGACTATAAATGCTTGTGGTTCAATTGGTCACTTATTTTTGAAAATTATAAAAAATTAGAGATGCACGTACCCCCATAAATTTGTTCATTGAAAGTTATTATCGCATATAATTATTGTTGATTGATATCGATTTAATGAAAAACCTAGATTAGGTTCTATATATAAGAAAGAACAAATCATGCAACAAATAATGTCTCTACGAACAGAATAGTATTAAAATTTAACAATTAAAAATAAAATATATAATTAATTAATTAATTCAATTATTCTATAGCTGGTTAATGATTTCGTTCTAATATAAACACAGCAAGTAAAAATGTTAATAAAAACTTTCATAGCATAAGTAACAAAACTCCAGAAATATATGCGAATAAAAAAAAAATTCAAGTACGGCTTTGAATCAGTTGGTTAAAGTACGCTGATTCTGAGCTTCACATTTGGCAGGACCCGAGCTTGATTCTTGGTACTTGCAGTCTCAAAAAATAATTATTTACGAATAATTAAATACAAGAATTATTTCTAAGATCACTGATGATGGGTATTTGGCAATACTCGAAACAGCTGTACGGTCAGCCAAAAATTCAATTAATTAAAAATAATATAAAAAATAAATTTTTGTTGTTGTATTTCACTACTGTTCAAAAAACCTCTTTAAAAAAAATATTTCTAAAAACTAACGTTTAGGATCATACGATATAACTTCATAGAAGTTTTTTAATACCTACATTATATATTCATGTTTGATGAATTTATAGAGTTATGTTAACAAGTACTCAAAGGTGTTCCGGACTAGTTTAAAAATAATATAAACTAGTATCTTAAATAAAAGAAAGAAATCACTTCTTTAAGACCGTCTACCGTATCGTATATATGATTAGGATATTTTTTAAAACATTTATTATAGTCTAGGACAACATTTTTAATTTAGGTAGTATCTTTGGAGATGACATCTTAGATTAGGACCTTGGGTTTGATCACAGATCTTTTGATTTTTATTGTTATTGTGAACTTCGCGCTTAGAGAGCATTTTGTTGGCAGCGTTATCGTCGAAATATGTTAGAAGCAAAGACGATATAAGATATGTAATATTTATTGAAAATTTGTAAGCAAGAATTGTTTTAATAATGCAGAATTATTGTTTATATGTTAGTATGCAAGAGTTCTTATTATAATTTTAATTTAATTATGACAAGAATAAGTTTCTTCAAATTGATTTATTTAGATATAAATATTGAAGCAAGTTTAATCTAATGTAAGAATGTATTATAAATGTTTATTGTAAATAATTAATATGAAGAAAGGTTATAGAGCATATATATATTTATATGTATATAGAGCGTATATATTTATAATGGATATAGGGTTTATCTTCGGAAGTGAGCTTTATATGAGCTTTTCATTTTTTAAATGAAAATTAAGTTTGGAATTCCTATACGCATAATGTAATTATTGAGTATTTATTAGAATTATAGTGTTCTTACCAATTGCTTTCATTTTCTTCAATTAAATCTAAATAAATTTCTTTATTCTATACATGAATATGAAGAACAACGTTGTGTGGCCTTTACATTATTATCAGATTTATAATAAATTTATGTCATCCTTACCCATTTCATATCTTCACATCTCAATCAGTTGGGATTCTGTAAATTTAAGAATTGCGTTCCTAATCTAAGCCATGTAATATTTTGTCAACGTAATTTTGTTTGCAACTCAATACCTCAGCAGGTAGTGCTTCTTAATTTTTCTGGCTACCGTGACTCAAATACGAGTGTATGTACCCGATTTTCGGCACGGCATTTTCCTCTTTATACTTTTTATGGGATGCCTCCACTTAAATGCTTGTAATTAAATGTGTTTTAAGACAAAACCATTTAAATTCCAATTTGAGTTATTGTTAGATTTTTCATGTATTTGTTGTATTTGTTGTAGTTGTTGTTTTAATTTGTGGTTGTTTATGTCATCAAATTGGAAATAAAATTCCTACCGATTTTTGATTTCTTTTAGTCAGCGACAAGAAGGCGCACGATTTTTTCTGTTTCTTATCTTTTTGGTATTCACTAAATTGAAAGTGAATTTTAAGGCCCAAAATATGGAACGGCATCGACAAATACATTATACTTTGTTGCCGAAGGCAGCAGTGGGTCTTGTCGCCTATCCATCCCAAACGTCCTCCCTAACATCAGACATGGAGGCGCATGTTTGAATGGTTCATTGTAATGTTTTCAAGTTGGTGTGCACGTGTGCGGTTGTGCGTGAATTGTATTCGCAGCAATAATGAGAATTCCTTGCCGTCATTTCTTATTCGTATTCGAACTCGTATTCGTAATACTTCTGAGGAAGAGTGAGGTTCTTTGGTTCGTTGCTCAGTTTGTTGGTTGGTTGGTGGTAGAATGAGTTTGTTGTATTTATAAGTACGGCACGCGGCATTTGAACGTAAAAAGGCGCATCAGAAATTCAAAAAGCGTCACATCTTTGGTAACATTTAGCAACATTTGCTGCAGAAAGCAACAGGAACAACAATCGAGCACATCACTACTCTGCATAACTGCATTACTGCATAAACAAACACACAACACATACAAAATATATAAAAATATATATTATTTCATCTCTTCTGTATTGAGTTTAGTCTAAAATTTGCTTCGTTGTGTTGTCGCAGAGGCAAGACTTTTCAAAACGCGCAAAGAAACGCGAATTCCTTGCCTTTAAACGCATTCCTTTCCGTTGCAACAAATGTACACGGATTTGAAACGAGGAAAAATAAGTGCTTCTTCTATTTTTGGTGGTGCATATATACTTTTCCTTAACCGTATGAACAGTATGGAAGACAGAGAGTGCAACTTTTAACAAGTGTAAATTTGCTATCAATGCAAATGAAGCAGTGAAAATAATGCACATGGAGTCATTGTTAGGTAGTTAACACATTGGTTTAAGTATTTTTTAACAGGCATTCCAGAAACATGATGAAATATGGTCCCCGCAACTGCAACAAGGCATGGCGCCATTAAATGTTACAGTTCATCTCATAATTCATGAAGTGTGATGGGAAGGGAGTATATTGAATGATAGTTTTTAATGCAAACTTCCAAAATAAAGTGTTTAATATATTAAAATTAATGAATTCATATTCATTTGTTATTTTTATGTTTCTTACATTAGTATACTGTTTTTAACATAGTTAATATGCAGTGAAAATTGTCTAGAACGGACACTCAATCCAACTTTTAGCTATTGAAGAGGAGTATCAGACCAAAGGTGTAAAATAAGCTTTTTAATATTATAAACTTGTTGAATATTTTTATGTTTCCTAAATTAGTATACTGTTTTTTAAATAGTTAATACCCAGTAAAAATTATCTTAAATAAACATGCATTGGGATCCAACTTTTATCTAACTAAGCTATTTATTATTATAAACTCATTTGTTATTTTTGTGTTTCTTGCATATACATATTAAAAATTATTTAAAAAGGACATTCAATAAGATCTAACTTTGGTATACTGAAGAGGAGCAACCAACCAAAAAAATTCGATTTTAGAAAATTATACACCTGAAACTATTAAAACTAATATCATTAAATGTCTCATCTGCTTTTAAACAAAGCCGACATTATGTTCCTTTGAACAGACCATTCTCCTTAAAATAGTTGCCCATGCCATATGACCCTGCGCAGAGCTTATCAACAGCTTCAGCTCTGCTTTACCAATAATAGACGCCTTACCACAGCTGTTAGGACAATGCAGCTCTTAAGCTGGATGGATACATAGAGTTTCAGCAATAGCAACTTCTTTTGACTTTGAGAAACCGTAACATTATTGTATTACTTTATATTCTACACTTAATTGTACCACTAATTCTAATCTTTAAATCAATTAATCTCTAATTAATATGGTGCGAGAAAGGCTAATAAAAATAAAATAAATGATTTTGAAATGCAAATATTGAAAAGATTTCTGAGGCCAGTAGAACTGATGGCATCTTTACAGTAAGATATAATGTACGCGGAGACTAAAGGTCCTGCACTCAGTAGAGTTGTGAAATATCGACAATTGGAATACGCATCCACGTAACATAATTGAAAGGCAAAAATCAAATAAATTGAGTAATCTATCAGACACTACAGGATGGTATCAAAGAGATACAAGAATAAGGACAAATTTTTTATTGAAGGTCATGATATGAAAATATTGTATGTCTATCGATTGTAACCATAAATTCAATGTAGGAACGAAAAACAAATGTGTTATATTCCCACATAGAAAAAATGAGTATTCGTAGATAAAGTAGATCAATGAATTATGATTTGCAGTCATCATCAGATCAGTTGTCATTAGGCATCAGATAAATTACATATATTAATCATAATTACATTGAAACTATTGCAAGGCATTATTATAATGTATGTAGAGGGGTATATAACGATTTTATCAAAGTTTTTTAAAACGAATCTCTAAGCTATTTTCTTATAAATAAATATTTTGTTTTGTTTAGGTTGCATTACAAATACATTTCGAATTCGTAGTAATTTATGGATTTTTTTGATTTACCGAACAGATATTCTTTAGTCAATTTCACTTAACTTGTCAAAGTTACAGTGTTGCCAGATGGGCACACATAATATAGCCAATCCTGTACTATAATTATCAGAGCTTTCAGAGCTATTTTCGATATTCAAGACATTTATGTAGACCAAAAGACTTATATTCTCTATGTCAAAAGAAAATTTCATTATTTAAAGTATTGTCCTTCGGAAACTTTAACTTTTATCAACGTTTCCTCAACCTGAGAAGTAATCTGCATATTTCATTTCTAATTGTTAAGCGCATTGTTTATCGATAATTGATATTCACATGAAATTCGAATACGTTAAGTTTACCGATTCCCTTTTAAATAAACAAGTGAAGGTACATGTGGTCTGGGATTGTCTCATTGAAACGTTATTTCATACTATCGATTTTCCATTTACTTTTTGTAGACAATATCATTGCCGGTTACGCCAGTTTTAAAAAGACTACCCTCTTAGTTATTTTTAGTAATATAGTTTCAATTTCAAATGTAAAATTTTTGTAGTTAATAATAATTCAAATATATATTTATTTATAGATAAAAACAATAAATTAATTGAAGAAAATCTCTTTTATATTTCCAGAAGCAAATAGTCCAATGTCAGCTAGAAATTTCCCACCTTCATTTTGGAATAGTAACTATGTGCATCCTGTAAGTGCGCCTACACATCCGCAGGTATGTATATATATCTACCATAAGAGATATTATTCATTTAAAATTTTTTTTATTTGTTGACTCTTTTAAGTTTGTTTTTGTTTTTGTATTTACATACATTTTGTGCATTTTGAAAGTTTAATTGAATTCTTTTCTACACAGGTCAGCGATTTGTATAGTTCAGATGGTGGTTATGCAACTGATCCCTGGGTACCACATGCAGCGGCACATTATGGCTCTTATGCACATGCAGCACATGCGCACGCAGCTCATGCTTATCATCATCACAACATGGCACAGTACTTGCGACTGCCACAACAGTATAGCCACGGTTCAAGGTACGTACTAGGTAGTACTTGTACAATTCCAAACATTTGCTAACACAAATGCTGTCACTGTTGTAAAATTGCTATAAAGATGTCTTTATAACTTAATAGATTTTAAATTTATTTATTTATTTTTATTATTTGATTGTTGTTTATTGTTATTATTTAAAAAAAATATACTTTTTTTTATTGTTTAGATTACATCATGATCAGCAAACGGCACATGCATTGGAGAGTGCAGCAGCTTATTCTAGTTATCCCACAATGGCAGGTGAGTTATATTAACCCGGATTTGATTTATAATTTTTTATCATTTGAATAACGGTAGATAGTATTGATTAGGTGAGCTTGTTTTCTCAAATAACATTATTTGCTGTCTTAAGAAATTATTTGTGAAGAAATAATTTATATAATCACGTTTTTAATAGAACATTGATTGTCCTGCCCCACTTCTCTGAAGTATTATTAGTGAGAATTCAAGTGAAAAAATGTTTATTATAATTTTATTCATCTCAAATTGAAGCTCATGAAACTTTATTTATAATGTATAAAGACCTATAGGAATAATTATAAATATGAAAATTTAAAACAAAATATTATTTTTAAAATTCTTTCTTGGATTTATGTCGCCGGCTTTTGGAAGTTCTTTGACATGTTCGTTAAACAATAAAGAAATATGTACTATATTCTGACACGCCTTAATTTCGCAAAAATCTTAATTTCACCTTCATTTCAGCGAAATTAAGTTTTTTTTTCATGCAGAATTCAGTTTTAAGGTTAGAACACAATTAAGGAAAATGGCTTTATCCTATGTTCACCTTAATTTCGCAGAAATCTTAATCTCATGTTCGTTTTAGTGAAATTAAGTTGTTTTTTCCATACATATTAAGGAAAACGGCCTTAATTTCGTTGAAACGAAGACTGAAATTAAGAGATATTTCAAATGCAACTATGTGTAAGATAAATTTTAAGTGAAAGATATAGTTCAGATAACGCAAAAGTGATATTTTTTTTAAATAAATGTCAGTGACATTTGACTTTAATAAAACCGGGAAAATATTTGGAAAGTAGGTGTTTGAAGCATGTAATTAACATTCGATTTGTAAACAAAAATTATATAATTATAAATTATATATTATATAGTATAACACCTCAACTGATGCCAATGCTCAGTCTGATATAAAAATACTTAATGTAGTAAGTAACCGTAAGTAGTATAGGAACCGACACTTATAAATTGATTAGTTTAACTTTGAAAAAAAAAACAGTTTAAAACTATTTTGATATTTGTTAATAGTAAAATATTTAATTTTAATTTTAACACGATTAAAAATTTATAAGGGGATAGAAATCTATATTCTACTAGTAGTGAATTTTGTTTTATTTCTATCTTTTTTTTTTATATGTAAATTTATTGTAATTACAAACGTACAATATCTTGGATGACAAGATCAACAGCTATCAAAAAACTATATACAGACCATATATTTTTCTATTGTTGGCGGTTACGATTTTAAATAATTTCTTTGACTATTACTTAGTTAATATTGACTAAAAATAATATTTCAATTTCATGTTTAAACTAAACTTTTTCATATTTATTTTAACAGGTTTGGAGGCACAAGTGCAAGAATCATCAAAGGACCTATATTGGTTTTAAGTAAAACTGTATTTTAACAGTTCGACTTTTTGATTGAAGCTACCTACACTCTATACTTTCTACAATTTTAAACATCATAAAAAAATTCTTTGTCTTTTGTTTTTTTTGGCGAGTACTTAAATTTATTGAGTATTTAAATGAATTATTTTTCAATATTTTTCTTCAACAATCTTAGGTCTTTGTATCTTTGTATCTTAAGTCTTTGTAATTACCGATGCAATAAGTATTAAAAACGTATTAATTTTAAGAGATTCTTTCGCGCAGTTCACAGCAAATTTTTTAGTTTAAGGAGAGAAAATGTTGATGCAAAGTGTTTTTTATAATAAAAAATAGAAAATAAAGGGCTTGCAGTTTGTTTAATTAGTATTCAAAATTTGA
>NC_051847.1:62269721-62280883 GCF_002237135.1 Teleopsis dalmanni | reverse complement strand
AGCATATATCTTGAATCGCAGCTATCTTGCACTATCAACAGCGTTAAAAAAGTAATACATCATTTTCCAACAGTTGACTTCGGCTTCGTATCGGATTTTGGCGCAGTAGCTGGCGTTATTGTGATTTATTTGTCTGTGATTTTGGAGTACATCCTTTTTGTACTTTATTATTAGTTTTAGTTACACTTAATGATAGTCGTTTCATTGTCTGCATGCAAACAGTGAAAGGTGGCAGTGGTTGGTTTGTTGACATTTCCGGGGTGTATTGGGAAATTAATGCTTCATTGATTTTTTAATTAATATCTTAAAAAAAGCATGTAACATTTCTTGTATTATTGAAATCCCTTAATTCATTACAGTGTCAGAAGAAATAATTTTTATGAAAGGAAATAATTCATTTAAATAAATTAAGTTAACATAAACTAGGGTGTAACTACAGTAATCTTATTAACAACAAAATTTTATTACGAGGTTTAATAACAAAAGAATTTATTATGTTATATTAACATTTTATTGAACTTCAAATAATATGCTGTCTAACTCATTTCAACAATATATTCAAGCCATTTATTTATAGTGTACTAAACATTTTGGTAAACTATTATTATTATTAAATAATAGGCTATGAATGCACCCCGACCTTAAAGATCTATTGTGCGCCTAAAGGCACAACTAAACAATTCAAGACTATTTATAAATCTCGTAATTGTTGTGGGATTAATTTAACTTATTTAATTTGCAACTAAGATCCCAAGGTAAACGAGTCTACGTCTTACAGCTGCTGGGCAGTTGCATAGGTTATGTTCTGATGTTTCCTTTTCCTCATGACACAAATATATACATATATATTATGGATAAATCCATATATTCCTAATATACTGACAATCTTTGTAAACTAAAACTTTTAAACTTCTTAAGTCCACATAGGGATTGAATGGCTATGAATAGATCTTCAGAGCAATTCAATATTTACTAATAAGAGGTCGAAATTTATAAAAATACAAAGATATATAAATATGTACACATATTTTATAGATAATTTATAGATTGCATGAGCGAAATATATTGAGGTGGCTTAAACTCATTCATTTTCATTAAAAGTACTCAAGAAATAAATTTTACATCCATCGTAGAATATACTGCGTACAATATAACGTTAAATACCCATATTTGAATACAAATAGTGGATTCTTCATAAATAGACTGGGGTCTTCTAAAGTATAAATACTACATATAAATCTAAAGATGCTATAGTATTTAATAAGATCAGTTAAGTGTATAGTACATAACTGATCTTATTGCACTTTTGTTCGCTAAAAAAGATTTCAAATACTTACAATTTAAACATTTTAGTAAAAAGTAGTTTTTTTTTCATTCTAAATAAATAATCTTAAGTGAGTGAGTAAAATTTCACTGTACAGAAATTTTTGGTGTCAATATCACAATTTAGTTGGCTTTGCATGCTTCACCAACCATCTTTTAAGCAGACCTATACGTAATTGATGTATATGCTCATTTAAGTCTAAGCTACTTCTAGGCTATAAAATGTACCTACATCGATATATATTTAGATAGTCAAACAATAATCAAGGCATTGTTTTCTTGAAAATTTTTTGTTTGATAATTTTTGTTCGAACTGAAGACCGGCACTATTAAACAGTTCTAATAACCATGTTTGGTCTTGCGATTATAAAAAGGAGCGCTATTCCAGATTTTTCTTTCATTCGACATATGACTGTCTAGTGTGACATAACAGCAAAACACTGTGCCTGTCTAGAAGATAAGGAGGTTACAAGTCACATTCTTTGTAATTCTTCAGCTTTAGAGTTGCTAATTTACTTAAGTACTTATTATGACTACTTATTATGAAATCCATAAAAAAAGGCTTGAACGCAATATTACTGTAAATTATTTAATAAAATATATTAAAATTATAAACAACTAGTACCACAATAAATCACTACTAATAGTAAGAAGCAATTAAACATAATGAAAATTATAAATACATGATATTCTATATATGTGTGGAAATTGTGCTAATACAGCAATATTTTCTTACAGGCAGGAAAAGATAACTAACTATTAGCTATTAACTATTAATTATTAGTTACTTATAATATTATTATTAATAATAAATATATAAATATGAAATAAGTAATATTATATTGTGTATAAATAAGTTTTCAAAATTCATTGTTTTAATTATACATGTATGTATGCTATAACTTTCTATTGTTTAGTAAGTTATTATACATTTTTTTTCTCACTTTTTATATTATTTTAAAGTTGAAATATTTATTTTTTCATTGTTCTAAATATGTCAAAAAATGTCCACATTCAATTATATATTCATACAAAAATATCGGTTGCTAAAGTTCAAAAAAAAAGTCCAAAAAGGTGCTTTTAAATTAAATTCGATACATTGTCGGAAGTGCGGCCATAACAGCCATAGAACATCTGTCACCACAAATATCGCTAAAAAAAAAAAATACAATAAAAAATGTGGGGAAAAAATATAAACACTACAACTGAACTTATTAAAAAGCGATAAACTCATTCATTTGCGAATTGTTGAACACCTTGGCGACGAATGACGTAGAAAAAATTTCATAAAATAAAATAACAACGAAATAAATTTTATAATGCAATTCATACGTTGAGATCAGCGCAAACACCAGAAGCAACAGCAAAATTTATCCTTCCGTCCATCCATCCATCCATCAATTGCGAAATGCCAGAAATATTGAATTTTTATGTTAAAATAAAGTTTCCCGCTTGACGTAGCCACATGCCTGGTTAGTAATAAATTTGTTCCGTGAGCATTACAAGAACAAAACGCATTTTACTCGCATTTACTTTTTGCAGCGCTTCCAATGCGCCTGGTTTACGTACTTTCTTAGCAAATTTGTTCGCCTTTTGCTTACTTAGTACGCAATATGCGATTTGTGGCAGCTCTCCTGCTTCCCTAGTTCGAAACAGTAGAAAGTAATATAAATAAGCAACGGGAGCATGTCATACATGAGTTTGTTTAATTCATGAGAGCACACACAGCTATCAGATACATTTATATCCATCTGTCTTAAGACTGTGCGTTACGTTTGTCGTATTGATTCTAACCGATACCTCAATGAAAACTAAACCACTGGACTAAACTGCATGAAGGAGGCTAACACATTTCATAAACTAAATGTGTAGATTTATCATAAAAACGACTGATATACAACTGATATGAGCATATTTTAAAATTCATTTACGTTTTGTTTTGTTTTGTTTTGTTTTGTTTTATTTCCTTCTCACTGTTAGTATTCTTCTCTAAACGGTTCACTTAACCCTGACGTTACTGAGCTGGGATTTCATTAATTATGCATCTTTACTGAAATGATAAATAGTCCGAGATTAATAAGGCGCCTAAACAAATGATGCACATCGCATAATCGAGTAGCTCCTTTTAAAAGATTTAATTGATAACTTCACAAAATCTTACAGATACAGTGGAGAAAATCTGTTGTTCGTTTCTATTTAAAGAATATATGTACAAACATTTTTTGCTTGTTTAACTGAAGATGTTACGAGTATGAAGGTGTGAATTCAAAAATTATAAACAACTTCAAAATTTGAAAAAAAAAAATAGAATAATAATTAACATAATTTTGTATCTAAAATTTAATATTGATTATATGCCTATTGATTATAATTAAAAGTAGTACAATAAAATTATATGAAACAAACGAGACAACTACGAAAACGAAAATTTTTAATCATTTAAGAAATCAAAAATGTATTTAAATATTTATTTATTATACACTGAAGATGACCGAAATATTTGTAATATAAAATAAAATTAAATATTTAGCGCAATTTAAAAAGTGTAATTTTTTATTTTATTTAAAAAACATTTTTATAAATTTATGTGTTAAATAAACGACCTAAGCCCGGTAACAAATGTAAAAACTAATATTTATATATCCAATAAAAAATCAATCAATTTAAAACCAAATTAAAACTATTTTCTTAATAAGATTAATAAGAAAAATTATATATATATTTGTATAAAAAAATATATAAAAAAAATATATTAAAAAAATAGTAGTATTACAATTCAATAACTAAAATTATACATAATTAATTAATTCAATTATTCTACACCTGGTTTATGATTTCGTTCTAATATAACGCAGCAAGTGAATTTGTTAATGAACTTTCACAGTAAATTAACAAAAACTCCAAAGTGCAAACATACAAGTCAAGTACAGCTTTGGATCACTTGGCTAATGAACGCTGACTCTGAGCTTTAAATTTGGCAGGGCACGAGTTCAACTCTTCTTGCAGTCTCAAAAAATTATATATGAATAATTAAATACAAGAAATAATTTCAAACCGCTGATAATGGGTATTTGGCAATACTCGAAACAGCTGTATGGTCAGCCAAAAATGCAATTAATTAAAAAAATATAAAAATAATTTTTGTTATTGTAGTTCACTACTTTTCGAAATCTCTATAAAAAAATATATAAAAAATACATATGTATAAAAAAAAATATATATATAAAGAACATGAAATGTATAAGCATATATTTTATATGTAAAAAAATATTCAGCAAAATTTTCTTAAAAAAATATACACATAAATATATTAATATATTATTATAATAAATATATTTATGTATATATACAAACAAATAATAATATAATGTAATAAATATATAAATTTATATACAAAAAAATTTTGCGTTTATATTTTATTAGTAGTTTTGTAATACTAATATTAATATAATTAATTAATTATGTATAAATAGTATGCAATACATAATATATAATACATACGATACATTAAACAATTATTATTATAAATAATTATTATTTATTCATAAATGTTAATATATTTATTAGTTACATTAAGATTTGATATTCTATTTAAAAATCATATGTCTTTCTCACAACTTTTATTAGAGTTCAGTTTGCAACTTTAAGCTATTATTTGTTATTTTGAAGATCTGAACCCAACTATACTCAGAAATATGGTTAGTCTATTATGTTTTTTTAAAATTGACAACAATAAGTAACTAATTTAATGTTTTATTATTTAAAGAGACAATTCTCGTAAAACTATTACATAAATATTAAATTATCATTTCCTTTGATCATGTGTCGAAAGACTAATATTTAAATCTTCTATGCAATTCATAATTCTAAAATAAAATTATATCATCTCCGTATTTTATTTTACCATCAATAGTTTGGTAATAATTATATACTATAACGTATTAATATTAGAAAAAAAATGAATTATTCTAACAATATATATGAATAATAAAATTTTATTTTTTATCAATTAATTGAATTTTTGGCTGACCTACAGCTAATTCGAGTATTGCCAAATACCCATTATCAGTGGTCTTGGAATTATTTCTTGTATTAATTATTCGTAGATTTTTGAGACTACAAATACGAAAAGTTAAATTCGTGCCCTAAAAAAAAGTTGAAGCTCAGAGTTAGTGTTCTGTAAATATATATATTTAACTTCTTATTTATAAATTCTATATGTCTTTTTAAGAAAAGAATTGTTTTTATTGGTATAGTAATAACATTTTTCGATACATATTTAGCACTCGATAATTTTTTTTCTACATCAAGGATTTTAGTACATTATCCTTTCTTGCTTCTTATATTTACTAAGTTATGCATCTCAAAATACTTATAACTACAAATATTTATTATGAAATCCATAAAGAAGACTTCAACGCAATATTACTGTAAATTATTTACAATATATTAAAATATATTAAAATTATAAACAACTAGTGCCACAACAAATCACTACTAATAGTAAGAAGCAATTAAACATAATGAGAATTATAAATACATGAATTTCTATATATGTTTGGAAATTGTGCTAATATAGCAATATTTTCTTACATATTCTTTTCAACCACAAGTCAGATTTGAAATCTTTGATTTGAGTATAGGTACGAATTATTAAATATATACCCTTGTACTAGTAAGGAAAATTGGCGAAATCATAGTTAACAATCATATTCGGTTTTTTTACACACTGCGTGTGTCTATATGGTTTATTGTGATGTCACTTTTTCAATTTTTTGGTAAATTTGCGTTTTTGATTGGTAAATTTGGATTCACTCTAGATTTATTCTTTAAATTTTACATAAATACGTATGTCGAATTAAAGAAATCACACTTTATGTGTAAAATCATATAAAACAGCTGTTAACTTCAGGATAAGCTAAATGCTCTAATAATATATATAGAGTGTTGAACTTTAATTTCGACTGTGATACATTTCGCTCGAGATGTATCAATCAAAAATGAAAATTGCTCTAAAAGTGAATCTCAGTTAAAAAAGTTACCCCAGATCTACCAATCAAAAACGACATAAGAATAATTCTAAGAGTTTGTCATATCTTTCTTTAAATGATTTAATAATTTTATGATATATTTCATGATATGTTTAAATTTAATGATATTATAATAATATTTTAATTATAAATCTTTAACTACCCATTTATTAAAACACTATATGTTTGATAATTTTTTCCTATGTTTAAGAGGTCTCCTAGTATACTTATTTAGTGGTAACTCAGTATTACCTCATTTATTTTAACTTTATAGGTTTCTCCTCTTATCCGTATTAGTGTAAAATATTTAAGCGGTCCTCGGTTTGGAGTGCAAATAAATTAATTATACTTTATGGCAAGATACTTACATGAATGAGTTCAGGTCTTTTACTTTACTGGATTAATTTATTAACTTGATGAATGATCTGCATTAATGAAATTAATATGAAATATTTTGTACCTTTTGAAACTAGTTTTAACAATAACAGTTACCAAAAGTCGAAACAGAGATTATCTATACCAAGCTATTTTAGTAGTTTATTTTAAAATACAAATTAAATCAATTTTTACTTAAGTAGTATTTTTTAATTACTATCCATGCCTATATTATTCTCCTCATAAGGTTATTAAAAAAATTTTTTTCAACATTTAGTATTAGTCCAGTAAATAATCAAGCTTTATAACAAACTTTCATTGCAATAATCTCATTGTTAGTTAATACTTATCCACTTATCTTACCGGTTTTCTTTTGCTTCATTTGGAAGACCAAATGCAATGACATTATGCTGTATTGGAACGAATAGTTAATGTAGCTCGCAATGAACAATAGTTATCTCCGAATGTTTGTGTTAATCTTCGTATTAATTTGTGCCCAATAAAACTAACCTTACCTAGTAATATTGAATAGATAGCTGGGTGAATCAACATGAATTGGAATACAAAAACATATATATATCATAGAATGAACTACGCATATAGGTGCGATACCATCCAATTATTTCATTTATACTATTTTTCTAACTTTTAAAATAAAAAAAGAAAAACAATATAATTATATTTTGATTTTAAATAAATTTATTTAAAATTGTTTTAGAACTTACAATGATTTTTTTTTCTTCTTCTTTTTGTTTTTTTAAATTTAATTAATTAATCGTAATAAGTCTATACTATGCAAAATTCATATAACATTTTTATGAAATTTTTTTTTTTTGTGATTTAAATATTAGAAAAAATTAAAATATTTCTTTTGTAATGAAAAAAATTTTGTGCTGATATGGGGTCTCACTTAAAACTATTAACATTCATAATATACACAATTGAAACTTTATAAAACTAAAATATGTAAAACTATAGAACACACATTCAAAAATTTTTTCGTACATACAATACTACAATAGATATATGTTAATATTTGCGAGATATACATAATTGTACATAATTTTATATAATTTTATAAAAATATCTAAGTTTTTCTGTCGTCAATACAGAAAAGTATAATATATAGTAAATTTAAAATTCCTAAAAATCAAAATGAGTTTACATTGTCTTTCAAGAAAGTGATGCAAAGTGTTATGATGTTTTATAGTATCTCTTTACATCATGGAGAGATTATTTAAAATAATATGAAAATAATTTTTGTTGTTGTAGTTCACTATTGTTCGAAACCTCTCTATTAAATACCACAGTTTCTGTTAAAGTAATAATAGTCACTAATGTCATATTGACGTGAAAATCATTTTTAATATCTTTACATCAATCAATTATAATTTGTTTTAATTAATTATGTTATTAAAAATTGTAATATTTTAGTGATAGGGAATATAAGCGCTATTAGCATTTAAGGAAAGAGTATCAGAGTTTAAGAGAAGAACAAGAAAACCGATTGATTTGTGAAATAAATAGATTGATGTAATAAATCGTCACACATTTTTCTCAAGTTTATTTCTTTCTTAATGCAATTATTCTTATTTGCAATATAAATGTCACCACCCATGTTGCAGTTATCTTCTATATGGGCGTTTAATCTAAGATTATATTGTGTTTTCTTAGAACAGTACTTCTTTTTTATATTCTCTTCTATATGCCTGAACTCAAACACAGTTCAAGTAGCTGGTAGTTTGACTGTTTTTATTTTAAATTGTTTTACACCAAAATATAAAAATATCTACAGGTAAGCATAGTTTGTAATAAACAAACTATCTTAATTTTTATTTAATCTTAATTTTTTATTCTAAGTTGCCAATAATAATAATAGATAGAATCTATTAACCACTGAAATCGTGTTTTCAGTTTTAGTGTTCAGTGACATTATTGGAACTATTTTAATAAAAATTATATATTCTGCACTTCTCAAAACTTCTCCTGCCCACTAGTAAAAAATATTTGGTAAGGATGTGAAAAAGTCACTCATAATATACTGTTTTTTAAAAAAATAATAGTGATACCTCTAAAAAACAGCTGGATAACTGACTTGTTGCCCTTTCGTATAATAACTACGTTACACTTTTACTTGAGATCCTGAACACCACTATTGTTTTTAAAATATTATTGATGAAATATTTCTAGAAATAATCACTCATAACTATTATTAAAAACTCTTTATAATGCCATATAGAGTGTTTCAAACGTATAGTACTAAATTGTGTTTCTCGACACAATAAATCCGGTTAAATAACAGTGCTATTACTTCATTGAAAACATTTAATAATAGTGTTTACTTCTCTATTTATTTATTTTGGGTAAAAATACCATAACAGATATATAGTTTTTTTTTCAAATTTTGAATACTAATTAAACAAACTGCAAACCCTTTATTTTCTATTTTTTATTATAAAAAACACTTTGCATCAACATTTTCTCTCCTTAAACTAAAAAATTTGCTGCGAACTGCGCGAAAGAATCTCTTAAAATTAATACGTTTTTAATACTTATTGCATCGGTAATTACAAAGACTTAAGATACAAAGATACAAAGACCTAAGATTGTTGAAGAAAAATATTGAAAAACAATTCATTTAAATACTCAATAAATTTAAGTACTCGCCAAAAAAAACAAAAGACAAAGAATTTTTTATGATGTTCAAAATTGTAGAAAGTATAGAGTGTAGGTAGCTTCAATCAAAAAGTCGAACTGTTAAAATACAGTTTTACTTAAAACCAATATAGGTCCTTTGATGATTCTTGCACTTGTGCCTCCAAACCTGTTAAAATAAATATGAAAAAGTTTAGTTTAAACATGAAATTGAAATATTATTTTTAGTCAATATTAACTAAGTAATAGTCAAAGAAATTATTTAAAATCGTAACCGCCAACAATAGAAAAATATATGGTCTGTATATAGTTTTTTGATAGCTGTTGATCTTATCATCCAAGATATTGTACGTTTGTAATTACAATAAATTTACATATAAAAAAAAAGATAGAAATAAAACAAAATTCACTACTAGTAGAATATAGATTTCTATCCCCTAATAAATTTTTAATCGTGTTAAAATTAAAATTAAATATCTTACTATTAACAAATATCAAAATAGTTTTAAACTGTTTTTTTTTTCAAAGTTAAACTAACCAATTTATAAGTGTCGGTTCCTATACTACTTACGGTTACTTACTACATTAAGTATTTTTATATCAGACTGAGCATTGGCATCAGTTGAGGTGTTATACTATATAATATATAATTTATAATTATATAATTTTTGTTTACAAATCGAATGTTAATTACATGCTTCAAACACCTACTTTCCAAATATTTTCCCGGTTTTATTAAAGTCAAATGTCACTGACATTTATTTAAAAAAAATATCACTTTTGCGTTATCTGAACTATATCTTTCACTTAAAATTTATCTTACACATAGTTGCATTTGAAATATCTCTTAATTTCAGTCTTCGTTTCAACGAAATTAAGGCCGTTTTCCTTAATATGTATGGAAAAAACAACTTAATTTCACTAAAACGAACATGAGATTAAGATTTCTGCGAAATTAAGGTGAACATAGGATAAAGCCATTTTCCTTAATTGTGTTCTAACCTTAAAACTGAATTCTGCATGAAAAAAAAACTTAATTTCGCTGAAATGAAGGTGAAATTAAGATTTTTGCGAAATTAAGGCGTGTCAGAATATAGTACATATTTCTTTATTGTTTAACGAACATGTCAAAGAACTTCCAAAAGCCGGCGACATAAATCCAAGAAAGAATTTTAAAAATAATATTTTGTTTTAAATTTTCATATTTATAATTATTCCTATAGGTCTTTATACATTATAAATAAAGTTTCATGAGCTTCAATTTGAGATGAATAAAATTATAATAAACATTTTTTCACTTGAATTCTCACTAATAATACTTCAGAGAAGTGGGGCAGGACAATCAATGTTCTATTAAAAACGTGATTATATAAATTATTTCTTCACAAATAATTTCTTAAGACAGCAAATAATGTTATTTGAGAAAACAAGCTCACCTAATCAATACTATCTACCGTTATTCAAATGATAAAAAATTATAAATCAAATCCGGGTTAATATAACTCACCTGCCATTGTGGGATAACTAGAATAAGCTGCTGCACTCTCCAATGCATGTGCCGTTTGCTGATCATGATGTAATCTAAACAATAAAAAAAAGTATATTTTTTTTAAATAATAACAATAAACAACAATCAAATAATAAAAATAAATAAATAAATTTAAAATCTATTAAGTTATAAAGACATCTTTATAGCAATTTTACAACAGTGACAGCATTTGTGTTAGCAAATGTTTGGAATTGTACAAGTACTACCTAGTACGTACCTTGAACCGTGGC
>NC_051847.1:62256752-62269621 GCF_002237135.1 Teleopsis dalmanni | reverse complement strand
ATGCTCTTAACCACTCTTATAGTGGTATTCACGATCTCGAGTAACGAGCTCAGTATCCAAGAAACATATACTAACAATACATAGCGGGTAAAACATAATGTATTTGCTTATATTTTCTACAATTATTTCTAAAATATATTCATTATTTGTCTTGTCTGCCACAGAGCTCCATTTACTTACTTAATACATTACCTAAAATACTGTTCATTTTGAAACTTTTAACCTGTAGTAAACAAAATACAATCTAAATACTTCCAACAAATTTCATCAACGTTTGCATAATTAAAATGTTTCCGCCAACAATTGCGATACAATTTTATAAATAATTCCGTAAGTGCAGAAGTCCGGTCACGTTCCGAGCAACTTTTTTCTTTGTTTTACGCCCTCGAACTGTGAGGCAGTTTGTTGGAGTACATTAATAGCACGTGAGTACACCAAATGCTACGAAAGGATAAACGTTTAGATACCAAAAAAAGGGAAAAACTAAAATAACCGTAAAGTTTGTTTGTTTGTGGCAGCAACAAGTCTATTCGATATGCGGATGGGATGGCAAGAGTAAATATTCTTTTTTTCGGTACCCACATTTAAAGCGAGAATTCAGCGCCAACAACTGTTACTCATACGCGTGAATTAACTGCTGACCCGCAAACCTTCATTTAGTCATAAATAAATTATGAAGATACGGTGACACTAGCGGAACCATGTCAACTAGCGAAATCTAATCAGTTTGATGAATCACAATGGAAGAAGATTTATAAAGGCGGCGCTGTTCGCTTCGCTTTGGTACGGCCTGCTCCGACAGTTTCATTTAGAATTATTGCAACTTTTGGCCTAAGTTTCTGTTTCTTCTTCGGTAACAGCGGCATCGTATAGACCTTGTAACACAGTGTACCTAAAATTAATTTGTTAGTTATGTTATTTAACACCGAAAAAAGTTGGTCATAACTCTTTGTCACTGGCTCCAAACATATTCCCCATACCTTAGAAACATTATCGCACGGTTGACTGTTGGCTGCGACTTCACCAACGACATATTTCATATTTACCTTTTCCGCTGTTTTTCCTATGTATTCTTAAAATATGAAAATATTTTCCGGCTTGTTCACAGTAGTAGGAGCGTTACAATTTTCACGCTATGCAAACTTAAGATCTATCTTAGCGGTACTCGAACCAGGAAAAACATTTCAAAAATAAACATTCAAAATAAAAAAGACAAAATAAATATTTCATAAGTTTTTAACAGTGCATCAGACAATACACAAAATGCCATTTCTGTCCCTCGTTGAGTTTTTGTACTTGCAATTTAACCATTTTACACTGCAAAGCACTTTCAAGTGGTGCTTAGAGTTCGTTTATGTCAAGACCTGCGAAGTACCATGGTACATCGCGATGTAAAGAAGCATCACACGGTGAATTGCAATGAATTTGCGTTAAATGCTAAAAACTCTAAAGTTAAAAAATTTTATTAAGCAAAAAACCTCAAGTGAAAGTTTTCAAGTGTGAAACATGTTTTCCACCTTTGCAATGCGTAATGCCCGGTACTTTCATTAAAGGCAACTCCATTTATAGTGCTCAGTCGAGCCAAAGCAAAAGCTGACTCAACTCTGATGGTAACAAATTCATAAACAACATTGCTTATGGCTGTACTTGTTTTGACATATCTGCAAATTGCCCACGAATCCACTTAATCATCAGGTTAATGAAAATTAAATTATGTAATATTAATAATATTTTCAGACCAAGAAAAAGAAAAAAAAATATTTACAATGTTTACACTTTCACTTGTTCGGCGACCTTGCATGCATATGCATAAATCGTACTTGACTTGTCTTCTGCAATTTTGGATGTTGACTGATTATGTTTTGTATGCAATGTATGAAGCTACATAATGGAATGGAATGTAGATTACATGCAGATGTAGATTAATGAATTTTAAAATTATTATGATAATACAGTTATAATATAGTATTATAATACTAGGACCTTTAATTCAAAAAACCTTGCTCTTCATAAGCAAATATTCAATTAGATTTCAAGCAGACTTATTTATTAAAAGCTGAACCTGCATATATCTGCAGAAAAAGACAAAAAAAGCGACAATTAATATAATATCTAATAGCCAAACTATCTCAGGTTAGGTTAGATTGAAATGACAACCTTATACAAACTATAGTTTACCCAAAGACAAATATAGTCAGTTGTGATACCATAGACAAGACTTCTTCCGTATGCCAGTTCTAAAGAGCTACCTTATTAGTAGAAAGTGTATGAACGGCGTTTCTTTGAGTAGGCGTGACTCCACTTACTGAAGCCAAACGGTCTTACTGATATTAAATTCAGTCAAAGTTTCTTCATAATTTACCTAAACACATTTAATAATGTGATACTATAGAACATGGACAGATTTCGTCCATACGCCAGATCTGAAGAACTATTAATTAGTAGAAATTGCAAACACCTAGTGTATGAACGGCGTATCTTTGAGAAGGCACGACTCCATTTACTGAAGTCAAGCGATCTTATTGACATAAAATTCTGTCAAAATTCATTAATAATTGACCTAAACACATTAATTTAATAGTCCGTTATGATACTATTGGTGAGATTTCCTTACATACACCAGCTCTGAAGAACTACATTATAAGTAGAAATTCCAAACATTTAGTGTATGAACGGTATACCTTTGAGAGAAGTCGTGATTTCCCTAACTGAAGCCAAGCGGACTTACTAAACTTAAATTCTATCAAAGTTCCTTCCCTATACTGAATAACTTCCTATCGCTCCTTAACGAACTAGAACGAAGTAAACGCGTCACTTTGTGGTGAGCTCCAAAGCATAAAGAAAACAAGAAATTACAAAGGCAATGAAATAGCAAACAATTTTGCCAAACAAAAAGCCTGAAGGCATTTAAATAATTGACAGGAATCGCAATTAAAGCCAAAGACAGCTTGAAAGATTCAACAACACATTTAGTGCAGATTTTTGACGGGATACTACAGATTGATAAAATTACTTCTCCGAGACCAATATCTGCCACTTGTCTGAAGTTGATGTTAAAATATCTGCAAACATTTGTTCATTTGTTTAGTATGAATCCTTCTCGTATAGCATCTCAAGAATTATATCTCCTTGTTTGATGCCTAATTCAATATTAAATGGTTAGTTTCAAGGAAGTTTTTATACCCTATGATGCCTTACAAAGATAAACCCAATATGAATATCTAGCTTTTACAGGTTAACGACGAAAATTAACATTTTCAAAGCATGTGTTTTATTTATACTGCTATATGGTTGCGAAACATAGCTTGTAATCGAGATAACCGGTACCTTCGGAAAATATTATGTATCTTTTGGCCGAATCGAATTTCAAACTAACAACTGTGGGATAGAATGAGTACAAACGTACTCATACGCAGTACTTCTCATGTCCACAGGAGAAAGTTTGACTAGATTAGTCACACCAAACGACAACCATCAAGTGAAGTTTGTTTTCAAGCGCTTACATATAATCCGCAAGGGAGTAGAAGGTGAGGAAAGTCTAAGATTACCTAACGGAGTCCAAAAATAAACGAAATCAGCAGTCAATCAACACACCTTGGCAGATCATACATCAATATTGTTGAGCTCAGTAAAGTGGTAGTAGGAAGGCAAAGATAGAAGCAATTTGTAGACAGCTTATGCCCAGTATAAAGGCAACTTGGAATCACGTGATACCAAGCAAGGCTTCATAAAAATAATAATATGATGCCTTAAAGATACTAATTTCATATTAATCGATTAATCGATATTATTTCGAAAGAATTCTACTTTGAAGGCGATACAATGATATGCATGTTTTGTGTTTCATTGACTGATTCCTGGTACTTTCTTAACAGATTATACATACTAGTGTATAATCTACAAAAAAAAAATCTGAATGTTGAAAGAATTAATTTCTTAGTGAATTGGTGTAACGTTGCAATCAGTTAGCTATATAACATGTTTCTTATTAAATTTAATAACATTATCTGTTGAGTTTCTGCCAAGTTGAAGTTTCTGCCTACTCTGCCTATTTTACATCTCAGATACTTTATTGGCAAGGAAAAAAATATTTTATGCAAATTCATTGCTTTTTTATGATTTATTTTTTTGCCTTGGCACAGTTATTTTGACTTCCACACACGCCGCTGACCGTAAATTTCAGTTTTAATGTTTAAGAATTTTTTCTCACATCAGAAATATCTGAAGAATCTCATTATTTGCAGACTCGCATTACTACTTCAAACGCGAGATACTCGCTTGTACGTTTATGACTTTCAAGTTATTTCACATCATTTTTTATGCCGGATGGAAGCAGCAATACTCGTATGTTTTCCAAGTAACTGCTGCTGTGTCCATGTACTGGAGTTTACTGCACTTAAACAGCTTTTTGGTGAACTGTGCTGTGCTCATATCCTTAAAGATATGCACATCCCATCCTTACTTATTTTAAATAATTAATAAGGCACTGCGCCGTTTTTTAAATTTATAACAACTCAAACGAGTTGAGTTTCGGGTGCGCATATAAATGTGAGCGGATGAATGCAATCCAGACGTGATGTTCTGACTTAGGAAATAAATTCTCGCACTTTTACTCGTATTCGTATATTTAGTGGTTAGGAGGGCGATTATTTTTTACTAAATTGTATCTTAAAATTAGTTTCTGAAATTATGTTTTTGCTTCCAAGTATTTCACTTACTTGCACGAGTATGATCTCATTGAAGTAAAACAATTTAACGAAATTTACATCCAAAAAATTTTCGAACTTTCTTTCAATTAATCCCCAGCCGCTAACCTCGTACATTGTAGATACACTTGACCGGTAACCAGAAAAGTTTACTTTTCTACTTTCTGCTTTAAAAATTACTCCAGCACACATTTTTGCTAGGAACTTGAAAATTTTCTTCAAAAAATTCGCACGAATTTCAAATTTGTCTCGGCGGGGATGAGCTTGGGATTTGTCAGTTATTGAGGGTTTTTCGGTTTCACATCGCATAAAAATCCCATCGAAGTGTTTTATTATTTAGTGAGCAGTGCTTCATGGACTGAGTTGGTTGGGTTGGGTTGGGTTGGGTTGGGTATACACTTGTATGTGCCGTCATGTATTTATGGATGCGAAAGCGATACGTAAGTTTACACGTTTACGTCTGTTTGATTGCGTTCCAAAAGGATTGGATTTGAAATGAAATGATTTTTGCAGTTGAAGTGAAGTCAACGAGCTTGTGGAATCGGATGCTATTTGGCCATTATGCCGCATATTTAATGTTGGCAAATTTTAATGCAGGGGGAGTTGTTTACATTTAAAAATTGTTGTGATTGTTGTTGCTGTTGTTGTTGTTGATATAATGGTGTATATAAAGTGTATAAAAAATTTCACATTTATATGATTTTCAATTTTTTTTTTTTTTTT
Source organism: Teleopsis dalmanni (assembly GCF_002237135.1). Lineage (NCBI taxonomy): Eukaryota > Metazoa > Arthropoda > Insecta > Diptera > Diopsidae > Teleopsis > Teleopsis dalmanni. The sequence continues at coordinate 62,264,192 of NC_051847.1, read as the reverse complement.
GCTCGATTTTTTGCAATGAAATCGAAACTTATCAAATATTTAGTTGAAAATCCAAAAAAAAATAAAATAAAACCAAAAATGAGTTAAAATATCTGACTTCATGTTAATATACAACAGAGGAACGAGCAATGAATTCGTCGAACATATGTGCCCTTTTATAAATTTATTCGCTATATGTAATACACTTAAAAAAATTACTTCAAATATTCGCAAGTTAAGTTCATTAGTAATGAGTTTAACATAAATAAGAGGCTTAAAATAAAATTATATTTTATTCGAAGAATATTTTATGCCATTATACCCAATATTTTATGGGTGTGAGTACTTTATTATTTCAGTTTTGATTTTTTTTATTATGTTTTGAATGGAAGGATTGAATGTATTCGTAAGCCTGTTAGGAAATTCAGAAAGAAAATAGTATTAATGCAGTTGTTATTTGTAACTATAAAGTATTGTTATTAGGATAAGGGATTACCGTCCGAGTCCAATTTCTTTAATGAAAGAAAGTGTAGAGGCTACCTTTTCTATCCTTAAATCCCTATGTTCTATGAATTACCCTCTTAGGTGTTTCTTCCGCTTGTGAATCAGCGCCGGGCATTCTCACAGCACATAATATGCGGTTTTTCTCTCTACTTTACAGTATCTGCAATCTGAGTTGGATTGGATTCCTAACTTTGTTAGTTAATTATTTAATCTACAGTGACCGGTCAATTTTCCGGTAATAATTCTTAGGTTATTTTTTGATTGTGCTTTACAATCTTTGAAGCGTTTTTGGTTGTAAGTCCTAAAACTACTATAAATTGTATGGGGATTGTTAAACAAATGTTTAGTCAGAACAGAGGTTACTACTCAAACAGGAGATAGATACCTAGGCAGGCGAACTATATTGTTGTAGTATTTCATTTATTCAGTTGTTAGCCGAGTTTTCTTAATGTTTAAATGTTAATTATGTGGTTTTTCTATTTCATTTTATTTTTTTGTGAGTTTTTATTTTTTTTATAATAAAATAAAAATAATAAAATTTCAATTATAATTATGCTATTGTTAAAATAGTTTTGTCTATTGTTTTTATGGTAAATTATTTACTTATTCGTTAAAATATATTCCATCTCATTTATTAATATATCAAATTGATCTAGAAAATTTTACAAATATTTAATTAATTTTTCCTTCTAAAAACTATCAATCTAAAACTGATCAATGTTAGGCTTGGACATACTAATAGGATGCGTATGGGGTATGTAATTGTTGGTAGTGCAATCAAGTTAAAACCTTGATATCTCCAGAAGTATGCAGTATGCTGCATTGCATATACAGTATAAAAAACAGTATTTACAGTATTTTTTCCATAGGCAATAAATATCTTGTTAAGGAACGAACGCTTTTAAGGCTGTCTACATAACAAAAAACTTCTATGAAATAAATTAAAACATTTATTAATACCTCCAAAGTAGTCGGATTTGTTTCAATATTCAGGCTTTAAAACGAATCACATACACAATTTGTAAATATGAGTAAATATTACAACACAACAAAACATTTTGCTAACTGAATATTACTTCTCTTCTTACTCTTATATAAATAATATGCTACGCGATGCATATGTTATTAAGCATATAAAAGTTAAAAAAGATAAATGAATAAAGAAATGCATTTCGAATGATTGAATGCTTGAATCTAAAAGTGAATCTAATGCATGAGATCATTGAGGAATTGTAGGTTGTTAATATCCACTTTTTTTTTAAACTAAATTTGAACTATTCATAAAAAAATAATTCAATAGTTACTTCGACTGCTATTTTTTTATAAAATACTAATTAATTTCATATATAAATGAAACCAATATTATTACACACCAAGTATACTATAGTATAATACTATAGTTAATACTATATATATGTATCATTATTTGCTCTCTATATTTATTTTCATAACAATTATAATTTTAAAATATTTGTTATTAATTCAAGTGTATCGATTTGGCTTTCATATACCATACATTGCGCTGTTCTGCTTCATTACTCCCTATTCTCCACACTCTCTCCATCAAATTGATTGATGCTTCATAAATATTTCATCTTTGGTGATAATTGAATTGCCGCATTTTGCATACGACTCCCATTGACAATAATAAAAAAATTCTTTCTGTTGACAGCATTGAAATTTCCAGATGTTCCCAATAGTATGAATTATAAATTTATTGTAAATACTTTATAATTATTTTATTACTACAGGTAGTATTCAAATAGATAGAATGAATTGTATACAATAATGTTTTACCCCAATTTTCATTAAGTTAATTATGACCAATTTATTGGACGCAGAACGAAAGTATATTTGCTCCCCAAAAGGCAATTGAAATGTTACTTTTAGTTTTACTTTATTTAGGAACCTTAAAAATCTATTGCAATAAATGTAAGAGTTCTTCGCTATGGTTTTTTGAGATGTTAAATGTAAGTCTCAGTAGTGAATGATTTGCCGGCAATGTACTGAAGGCATTAGATTGCAGGCAAAGAAATGGTTATGGGCCCATGATAGTGGCAGAGTTCCACTCTTGCAGCTCAAGCCTATTGAAATGGAATGACTAGACTTCTGGACACCAAAATAAGATTGAATGAAATGCAATACTTTCCTAAAATATTTTCATTTTTTCAACAATCAAGATCCGCATTTATTACGCTTTTCACCTCCCTTCAGAAATATACATTACATTACGTTTGTGATCAAATATTCAAAAACCTGGTAGATATCTCTTTTTATTCTCAATATTTGACTTTAATTTCTTTACTTAAATACTGTCTATTCGGTGTTCATGATCTTTCATTTCATTTCAGTATCTCTGAGCAATGAAGTCACTAAGATGCCTTTTATCTAAATTCAGCAGTATTTAAATAAATTTTTTGAGAATATATTTCAACATAAGAAGAAACGTTTTAAAGATTTTTTATATTGTATTATAAAAGACATTTTTTGAGAATGTTTCGCAAATTACTGAAATGATTTCTCGACCTAGGAAGGGAATTGGAAGGAGTGAGTTATTGGTGGAAAGAAAATTCTTTCACATGATAAAAACATATTGATGTACGATATATGAATAAGACCAAATATCCGCGAAAATATTTTAAAATAAAATTTTGAACCCTCATCATTTAACTATATATTACTAGATGGTGTAATCCAAAACACATTTTTGGTTTAAGCTATTTAACTAAATCGGTATTGAGTACATAAACCCTTATCAATTAGATTCCATGGATGCCTTATACATCCATATTCCAGTAAATATGGAAAACTTAACCACTCCTCCCACTTAACTTATGATTCGGAGCTTTGGTATAGTAAACGCCTCAGAACTTATGTACTAGGTTACCAGTAACTAAACAAACTGTGACAAAAAACATAATAATAAATATTTTCAACTCATTGTCATTCTTTGAAGGCAATCACTAATATTTTGTGTAACTAAGGAAGTTAGTCCTTAATAGTGTCAATCTGAAAGTTACTTAAAAAGTTAGAAAACTCTGCCTAACCTTGAAAGAGCAAGGATGACATAAAAGCATGTCACTATGAACAACATGCTCGACTTCTTTAAAGAGAAGAAGCGTGAGGGGTGCTTCAATCTTCCTCATGCAACTAAACTTCGGTGTTTTCTCGGTTTCCAGATTGACTCACATAATATTGTGACTTTCCTAAGTTCGAAACCCGTTGTAAACCATTGCCAAATAGATTAATAAAAATCCTTTTCACTTACACCAATCAATTTCGATTCAATAATAATTCAGACAAGTGCTGTGAAATCGGCTGTATCCTATCTGTCAATTATTTTAATTAGAGATGTGCTAAACAGTTAACTCTGCAAAAAGACTTCCGACTTAGTTTGTTTGCATCTAATGATTTTTTTATGTTATTGACGACAGATTTTTAAAAATATGAAAATCATACAAAATACATACGATTGCAAGGTCGTAACAATAACAATTATCCAATCTTAAACGTAAATCAAAAGGGATAAAATGGAATCACCTAAAACAAATTTACAAAAGTACTTTCCGCAAATATCTCATAATTTAGTCGTAAATTCTGGTTAATACTCTCGAGCTTAATGTGGCCCTCTCATATATTAATCATATCCTTCTATATTGCGTGTAGCGAGGATAACAAAAGCACTTACACGTATGCTTTGCATCCTTTTATGTATATATTTTGAAGTATAATTTTGTTTTTTAAATAAGTACATCTAAACAAATGTCATGTTATAAAAATTTCACATATAACGACAACAACGGTAAAAATTCATGCAATAAAAATTCACACGGGCTTGGGTGTCCCGTCCCGACTACACTACGCTAAAATCCAAGAAGTAATCCACGCGACATTTACATGTTCACTAGCGAAGGACTTTACTTTTTTCTACGATTCACGATGTTTTTTTTTTTTATTATTATTCGTTTGTTTGACAGTTTAGAGAAACTGTTGTTCTTTAATTCAAAAATTTTTCTTGTATCTCACCAACAAGAGATTTGCACTTGAAGAACACTTTACCGGTTTCCGCGGTAAAGGTTACTTTTTTTTCTTTGGTATAATAAACGTTGTACTCCGCCCCATCATCATCAAAACAGGCAAGCCGGCAAGTTGTAGCAACGCGTCAGCTAAAGCTGCCAAGGAATTTTTCTAGGCAATGTTAAAAATGTATTTTAGAATTGTTGCAAAGCCCAAGAGTAGCAAATAAAATATTTAACAGCTCTCAAAAGCAAAAACAGCAACAGCATCAACAACGAGTACGCAGTGCTGGATTTAAAAAATTGTTAAGGATTTATTGTAGGGGTATCTCTAAATATAATCTTAGTGAATACAACTAAACACAACGAATTGATTAATAATAATAAGAAGTAGAAGTTAAATACAGCAGAAGCATGATGACCTCAACAGATGTTTCGTATGGAAAACAAATCCTCAATCTAATTGAAAGCACTCTAAATTCTTCAAGAAGACTAAAATATCTTCTGCTAAGGAGACCTTAGCGGACTTTTTGTATTGAAAGCATATCATCAACCTGATAGAAAGTATTTTACTTTTTTTACAAAGACCGAAACTACTTGGGTTTAGGAGGCCTTATCGGATCTTCGCAAACATATTCGCAACCTAAAAGAAAGTATTTCACTTTTTTACAAAGGTGCCTACCAAAACTTCTTGCGCCAAGAGAACCTTAATGGATCTTTTGTATTGAAAACATATCCTCAACTTAATATAAGATATTCTATATTTTTTACAAAGACTAGAAATTCTTCGTTCGAGAAAACTTTAACGGATCTTTTGCATCGAAAGCATACCCGCAACCTAACAGAAAGTATTCTACATTATTCACAGAAATCAAAATATCTTCTGCCCGGGACACAAAAGACAAAATCAAGAACCCTTGCAGTAGTACCCTCTTTATCCAAGAGTTAATATTTTTTATTAATATTTATTAGACTAAAAAATTCAAAAACAGAACATTAATTTTAGTTCTTGACGCGTTAAAAATCAATGGAGAGATTTTTTAGAATATTACCCTAGAACTCAGCTACCTTTAAAAAATAACAAATGTTATTAATTTTCATTCAAAGTTGTGAAAAGTTAGCTTAGCTTGCTAATATTATCGAAAGGAATTAATTCACATACATCTATGTCAACTAAAACCGTGGTTATATTCGGTTCTATCCGTTTTCTAGTTGGTATATACAGAGAGAACAGACTGAACATAATTTAAGTACCGAGGGACACCAAAAAGTTGATTTATATCGTTGAAATACTCAAACTGAATGTGACAACAAAGCGTTTTCAGTAAAAGAGTTCATATACTTAGTCTACCATAAAGTTAATTTTGAATTGTTTTAAAATACAATTAAAAAAAAAATCTTTTTCTCACAATTTGAAAAACGTTTTAAGAATCGTTGTTCCGAAAAGTGGAATGAAACATGTAATCACAAAGTTCAATAAATGTCTACGTTATATATACTAATTTCTTTTTGGCAAGCGTTATCTTCAACACAGATTTATACCAGCTAATGAATAGGATGCACTTACAGAAAAAAATTGTATAATCCATGGTATGAGAACCTCTCAGAACGTTATAGTGAAGCTGGCGCTTAAATAGAATGTGCAAGACTCGCTTAGAGCAGTTGACCCATCTATCACCTTAATTCACCTGGAGTGGCAGGGCAGATTGATTTGGATTGATTTTGTTTAAAATTTATTTAAAGAAAATTTGTACTTTTTTCTGGCGTATCTCCGGTGACTGGCCTTGACCGCATCACCTAAGGACATGCGTCTATAAACATGAAAATGGTTATATAGCCATGATAGTGGCAAAGTTCTAGTTAGTAGATAAGTGGAGGATCGGACACATGAATAATAAAATCTAATCATTATATTAGTTTATAACTAACAGACCAATGAGACTAAATTATAGAAAGATTAAAGAGTTATATTTTTCAAACATCTCAATAAAACATAATTGTCCTTTTGAAAACTTAAATTAATTTATAAACTTTCAATTTAAATAGTTGTTTTATTTCAAAGAAATTATAATTGTAAAGAAAATATATTTCTTCCTTCAAATCTGAAAAATTCGCTACTTTTCAAAATGAAGTTAACCTAACCAGTAACGCTTATTCCGCACAGCCAAGCACACCAAAAATAACCTCTTGTAAATGTTTACACCAGAAGTGTCGTACAAAAACTAAAGCACCGGAAAGGGATTCGCAAGTTTTCGGAGTGATAATCATATTTGACTCGCTTCACGCTTCCATCGCCAAACTTGGCGCTACACTTTTGCTATTGTAAATTCAGTTACGAATCAAAAAAGAAGAAAAATGTTTGTTTTCGAAGTTGTTTATTATTTTTGGCTTTAAATTACTACAAAGTATCAGTAAAAGTTTTTATATTGGATAGAAGTATGAACTTTGCCTCAACAACATATCACCAGGAGAACAACAAAGAGCGACATGACAATCTTCTAACAAAATAACTACAGCGCAATATCTCAAGCAACATGAATAATTTCTACTGCAAAAAATGTGTAATTGTCTGGTAAGAAAAAAATTTGAATCTGACAGACCCTAGGGAGTAGCTATATTGTACTAGAGTTTTTCAAAATTTGCCTAAAGTTTTTGAAAGTCAGTTAGTTTTGAGATATGATTAAGCAACAATTGGGGCATTATCATTACGTGATGCCATTATGATAATTTTTTCTCCAAGCAACAGGGGAACTAAAAAAGGTTCGAATTTTGCGATATTCTATTAATAAAAATATTAAATAATCTTATCATTTTAAATATATACATAAATAGCACTGACGATAAAGACTTAATTTAAAAAAAATTTGTTTCACAAAAATATTATATTGAATTATTATATTATATTATATTAATAATATAAATATATATATTTTATATATAT
>NC_051847.1:62236157-62256415 GCF_002237135.1 Teleopsis dalmanni | reverse complement strand
ATTTTATATATATATTATATTAAGAAATTAAGGAAGTCTTATTGACGAACAAAGATATGTCGAAACTGGATAGTTTTAAACCATTTATAAGGTTTCTTACAAAGAAAGTGGTAGCAAAATGACAAAAATTCCTAATTGAGGTACATGGAAAGTTATCTGATGGACTGCTAGTGCAACCACCCAACCAACATATCTGTTGGTTGGAAGATACTAACGCTTTACAGTCAATCAAAAAGTCGTTTTATACTTACGTACTGCTATAGTATATGTACCGGAGTATATTTAGGAAGATTTTAGAAAGTACAAAGATTTACTATAACGTTTTCAAGAACTGAATGTAAAAAATCAGGAATAAATTGAAAGAAGGTCATTAAAGACGACCTTAGAATAATCACAATCCAAAACTGGTACATAGTATAGCTACATGGAGTCGACTGAATAAAAATTGTTTCAAAAGAATGCTTCATTAAAGACAGCAAAAAAATAAAATGTGGAACTTGTTTTATTATTATTACCCATAGAAAATTCCTATGAGGCTACGCTGTGAATAAATTCTGAGAATGTTAAATTATGCGTTACTATGCTCTACACAAAATAACAGTAGTCTAGACTGCCGTATATCGCAAACCCAGTTATCCTTACGAACAAACTGATCATAAAGACGACAGTAAGGGTCATGTTGTGCAGATTGTGATGTTTTAATAATTAATGTTTTTCAAATAAATTAAAAATCTGAGAATGACAGCAAGAAAAAAAAATTCGATTAAACTTGGGTGACTTGACAAATCTTTCTGTGACTCGTTGGTTAAACCTTTGTGGCTAGGTAATAAATGTCAAAAATGGCGCCTATTAGGAGTAATTATCTATATATTTATAAGCACATTAATACAAAAGTAGTTTACACTAAATTAAGGTACACAAAATAACGCAGAAACTTGACAATTGTGAAATGACTCTCAGTATAACATGTCTTTTGGTCATAAATTTTGTTCATGCTGTGACCATACGTCGTGTAACATGACTCTAACGAGGCTGACTTTAATATATATACGTATAATATAGTACAAAATTGCAAACTCACAGTATAAAAATGTTGTTAAAAACTATTAGAATTTTAACGAATTTTAACTTTGGGTAAAATGGTATTGTGATTGGTGTTATAATGTTTAGAATCCAATCAGAAAACCTAAATGAGTGCTATAAATGTCGATATTGTGAACCAAATTTCAAATGACGAACATAATCAATTCGAAATCGTTCTCTAGTGCCTTAAGAGAGTTAAGGCACTACTATACAGTAATCCCCCTATAACACGGTACCCTTACAACGCGTTTTCATATTACGCGATTTCAATCCCCCATATTACGCGGTGATTTGTACAGTTCATAATTAGTTTTGCGTACTTTTGCACGTGTGTATACGGGAATGGTACGGTATGGTATGGCATTTGGGGGTTTTCGGGTTAGTCTAAGGCCCCTATGCACTGCAAACAGTTTGATCTATTGTGCACCCCTTTGTATTTTGATATTTAGTATTACGAGGAATCGAACCAGCTCCTTCGGAAGAAGTTTTCGAAGATCTTCATCTTCTAGTTGGTATGTACCTAAAATTTTGTTTCTTCTGTGGCCTAGTGCATCGCAGTTGGTGATCAGATGTTTCATAGACTCTTCCTCATCACAGTAGAATCTGCAAATATTAATGTCTGATATATCTATTTTATGTAGGTGTTTGTTACATGCGGCGTGGCCTGTTAGTGCACCAGAGAGTGACTTTAGACTCTTCTTGCCTTGGTTGTGAGCGGTGTTTGCTCTTTTAGCATCAAAATCTAAGAATTTTTTGGAATGATATAGGCCGTCTATTCCATTCCAGTATTCATTGATACTTTTTGGATCCATTTTTTTGTGTCCTGTTTTATGTTTGTTTTATTGAAGCCAAAGAAGGGGGTTAGACCAATGAATGATCCTTCTGCCCCTTTTTTGGCATGAAGGTCCGCATTTTCGTTCCCTTCGTGTCCTTCATGTCCGGGTACCCAAATCAGAGAGACCTGGTTGTGGGTGGCCAGTTGGTTGAGGGCATTGTTACGCTCTATAAGAACTTTTTATGTGAATGTGTAGCTTTTTAGAGCCTTGAGACCTGATTGGCTGTCTGAGAGTATATTAATTTTAACTCTCTTAAGTCCTCTTTTGGATAAGATGAGTATACAGGAATACTCCTATAATGCGTTTTCCTATAACACGAAACCAATCTACAACGTTACAGCGGGGATTACTGTATATGAAATATTCTTCATACATATTTTAATTTGAAGGTATATCAAAATGCAGTAATTAGACTATATTCTTTTACAATATGATAGTTGCATTGCATTTACCATTAATTGTGAACATTATTGAAATAGCTTGGTGTCGTATGTGATCTGGAAGCATAATTGGACTGGAGATTTTTTTTTTTTTGTGAGAATGGAAATGACCTTACAGCGCTTCTTCTATTAGTTTAGAACACTACAAGAACACGACCAGCGATTTTTGTGTCATGAAAAAAATACGATTTCAACTTAAACGATGTGTGATAGCATCATGCTACATGTCTAGTAATAATCAATAAATTTATTGAGAAAAAATTTAAGAATATATAGCACTTATTTGATTACCTTTTTTAGAATCATGAAATGCTATCACCAGTTAACCTTTCGACCCTAAACGAAAACTTGCCAAAATTCATTAAATAAATAAAATAGTTTATAAAACACAGTAGCGAGTGTGAAATCCTACTGCTAATGGTATCGCAATTGGCCATTAAATGTTTGAAGTATGTGGGTGTTAGCCGTCAGTTATACAACATAACCTTAAACTTATATGAGCTTTGGTTTTCTTGTCGTCCCAAACTCAAATTGTATTAGTTTAGTAAACGAAAACATTATTTACTGGTATGGATTCATAATACGACGAATTTAATCATGCTACTTTAATTGGATTATTTAAATTACTGGTTTGGTTAAGTAATGACAACTAATATAAACATAACATATATACAATGCAGACATTTACGCGCTGTTATATGCAAATAACAACATTCACTTCCTCCTATAAATTCAAACAGAGTTCTTATGAGGAGAGTTTTGAATGCGCAGAAGAGCCGGAAAATTGTGTCAAATATTCGCATCGTTTTTCATCATAAGCGAATTAATATTTAATAAAGTCTCCCCCATTGCCAGTATTTTACTAGCAAGTATAAAAAAGTTTAAAAAAGATTCAGGAAGCGCATTTTTAAGTGTCACACATACTCGATTATGGAAGGAAAAATGATTAAATATTCAAAAGTCCTGCGAAAATACGAGTAAAAAATGATGAATTCATCTCATGGAGAACTGTGCAGTGGGGAATTCAGTCATGTTTGTCGGTTTTAGTGATGAATTGTTTTTCGAAAGATGTAAATTCTATTATTTAAAATATATTAAAATGGAAAAACACGCATCGTACAAATATAGTTTTTTTTTTTGGAGGCATAACAGCGGAAAATAGGTTGATAAATGTTTCCACTTCCACTTGAATTGTTTGTCTGAAAAACTAATTATTTAAAAAATTCACAACCATAATTACTTCTATTAATTGCCTTTTAATATAAACAAAATTTTATTAATTTAATAGTTAATTAACATTTGCTTTTTATTTACAGTTTTGACCGTGATCAACCGTTTACGTTCCAAATAGGCGCTGGGCAAGTGATAAAAGGCTGGGATCAAGGACTACTTGATATGTGTGTTGGTAAGCTAATTTACAATTTTAAAGCTTTTATCTTTTTTGCTTACAAATTTATATTAATATTTTATTTTATTTTATTTTAGGTGAAAAACGTAAATTAGTTATTCCACCAGAGTTGGGTTATGGTGATCGTGGTGCTGGAAATGTTATTCCAGCAAAAGCTACACTCTTGTTCGATGTGGAACTCATCAACATAAGTCAATCACCACCAGCCACAAATGTATTCAAGGAAATCGATGAAAACAACGACAAGCAATTGAGCCGTGAAGAGGTAGTTATATATGTATGGATCTATTTTCTCTCATCATTAATTTGTATCTGTTCATATGCTCAATTTGGTGGATATGCGGTGATATCTAAAATATTTTAAAATTGGTTTGCGGTTCTTTACTTTGCCTCTTGGTAAAGGATACGATTGTTAAAAGTATATTACTTCATAACTATAATGCTTGTATGTGTAGTAATCTAACTTTTTGTGAAATTCTATCCGACCTTTCTTTCTAATTACTTATTCTGAAAATATTACTTTATTATGAAAAGTCAAATTTTTAAGACTAAGAAAAGATTTGGTTATTAAGTGTTTACCATCCTTGCAAACAGTGGAACTTTAAAGAAAGAGAGCGACAATTGGTTGTCTGATTTCGGGACGACAAGTAACTTTAGTTCAATAAGAGCTGTAATCAGAATATAATATATAAAGAACCGATACTATATAGTTTTTTTTCGAAAAATCTTAATTTTCTATTTTAAACTATGCCAACTGGAAAATTTATCATATAACGACCTCTCTTATATAAGGTAATCTATGTTAGGTTCTATACCACCTTTAAGGATATTATTTTTTGAAAAGATATTAGTACTGGATCTTGTAAAACACGTTGAATATTTTACGTGTCTTTGTAAAAAACATTAAATATTTGTCCGGTTTTAAATTGGGAAAAATTGATTCTTGCAAAAATTTTACTTTCATCTATTACGAAAATAAATTTTATACTGAATGAACGCGGTTAGTTTACTTGTATTCTTGTTAATTAATTGCCAGATCTGTTTGAAGAGCTCGAGAAAAAAATTCATCGTTATAATATAATAATAAATGCAAATATGAAAATATAATAACGCTTTTGTGAAACCGGTGAACATTTGTGAAGCTTTCATCAGATTTATGTAACATTTAATCCTGCCTCCATGTTCTTTAGAATTGTATGTATTAAATACTGATTTCATTCCCCATTCATTCCCCTCCTCTATTTGTTTAATATATACTGCATTCTATGCGAACCATTCCCATTCCCACTTCTACTTATTATTACTTTTCACTCCAAGAGGTTGAGCTAGTTTATCAAGACTGGTTACAAAATGCAGACTTCACATCTTTATGTAATACCTGATTGCGATACCAATTAGAGATATAGTAAAGAGATGAATATATGTTGGGCTTTAAAGTATACTTCTATAAAATCATTTGAATAAGTTATGATCAGAACTTAACGGCGCTGTTATTGCAGTGGATTATCCAAATGGTCACAGACACTATTGTGTAAAAATGCATTAAACACTAACTAGCGTTTGATCAAACAAAATAGAAGAAATAAATAGAATCTCAGTCCAGTGAGAAACTGCATTTGCATATATTTTAGTGAATAGAATTCACTAATTGAGTTGTAGTTATTAAAAATCTTCTAGGTACCATCGAATGCATACAATTATGCTACTTGTAGGTTTTTTCTCCCGATGTAGTGGAGAAGAAGAAAATTAAAAAAGAGAGTGAAAGATGATGTGCGAGAGAGGGAATAAGAGAAGAACAAGGTATGAAAAGAGACGAGTAAAAGAAGAGAGATAAAGTAAGATAAGTGAGATAAAGTAAGATAAGTGAGATAAAGTAAGATAAGTGAGATAAAGTAAGATAAGTGAGATAGATGTGGAAGGAAAGAATGAGAGATGATGAAAAGGGGAGGAAGGATCAACAAAGCATGATAGACAGACATAGAAGAGAGTGGCAGAGTTTAATGGAGAAAGTGGGAAGAGAAAGGCAGAATGTGAAAAAGTGAGAAAGGGAACGAAAAAAAAAACTAGTACAAAAGAAAGAATCCGTATTATTCTACAGTAGAATATCAAAAACTCATTTTATTCGTATTTAGTGATTAACCATTCAATAAACATAATTAATTTATAAGTATTTAGTGATTAACCATTCAAAAGTCACTTGACTGACTTTATTTCAACAATTCAATTAATATTATATTTTAATATTATTGTAACTAAACCATATCGTTTAAATTTCCAGCTTCTATTATGTTTTTCTGTTAATATACAATTTTTATTCGCTATGATATCTACATCCCTATTTTAATATTCAATTTCACAATTCTTTTCTTCTGCCATTTAGGTCAGCGAATATTTGAAGAAACAAATGACAGCCGTCGAAGGACAAGATTCAGATGAACTAAAGAATATGTTGCGTGAAAACGACAAACTAGTAGAAGAAATCTTCCAACATGAAGACAAAGACAAGAACGGTTTCATTTCACATGATGAGTTCTCTGGTCCCAAGCACGATGAACTCTAATCATTTCACACATTCAAAACATTCGCACAATTTATTATGAGAGGACTGACGTCGCGTACTGATTTTAGACGTGACGCTTGAAATTAACAAAATGTCAAATGAACAAAAAACTTCTTAAAATCTAATTTTATACAATATATGTAATATATATAATTTGAAATTTTGTTAATATAATTCGCTAAGTTCTTCCTCAACTAGATTTACTCACAAACTATTTTAATAAATTGAGGTTCTACAGTTGTGCTTAAAAAAATTTAGTTAGTGTTATTTACCTTCTATAGATGTACTTTTATGAGTGCATATATAAAAAAATATAAAAATTATTATAATTAAATTATGCATACTTCAGTAAATTTTTCAATTTCAGACTACATTAGTAAACTTCATTAAAGTTTTTATTTGTTTAATTTTAGTCATTATTTTTATACCAGTTATAGCCTAAAAATTTTACACACATTTTTACTAATGTTAGTTGTTAAATTTGTAATTTATGTTGTAATAAATATGTTTGAGTGAAAATCCATTTTGCATAAAAACAAACAATTTTATAATAAAATAAAGTTATAACAAATTATATTTTAATTGTGTCGTAATATTCGTTTTAATTTCAAGTATTTAATTTAAGAGTAGCTCAGAGTTCAAAACTATATGACATTATTTTATGAATAATAAAAAGCTACCGACGTAAGTTAAAAGAAACGTTTTGTTTTAAACGATCATTACTGGTTAATTAACTAATAAGTATAATCTTAGCGCTAAAAGAACTTCTTTTTTATGTTGTTTCAGATATTCAGAATATATTTAAACAGTACAACTGTTTTGAGAGTCAGCCTTTGCAACAAAAATGAACTATGCAAATTACTTGAAAGATAGAACGTATTTCCTTAAAGTATATTTCCACTGTCTTCGTTAGACCAGTTAACTTACTTGAGATTCAAGTAATTCAAGCAATCTTAAGTAAGTTAATTAGTCTAACGAATCCAGTAGAAACATACTACTAATCTAAGAAACAAACAAAATTATATGAGGGGAGAGTATGTCTATTTTCATTTTTTATCGAGATGTAGAATATCATAGAAATACCTATCTGAAAAAATATACAGTAAAAAATGGTTCATCGAAAATAATAATATTCTTTAATGGTTTTTCAATCACCTACGGCTATGCACAATTTTACTATATAACTCTTTGTCATAGGCGAATTTATTAAACATAAAACGGACATCGTATTGCAGGATTAACCCTAAGCAAATGGCGAAGTTATTATTACGAAAAACAAATTAAACTCTATTTTAATTCTATTGGTATGACTTCAAATGGCCATAAAAGTCACATAAGCATAGTCCAATGAAACTGTATTTAAAACCAGAAGGATGGATATCCTGAAAATTATACTGGTTATTTGCTAATCAAAAAAACATTTCTCTTGGAGATATTTTACTACATTACACTTCTAAATTGCTATCCAAAAAAGTGAAATAGAATTGTCGCTATAAGCTTGAAAATGCGTGATTATTCTATTCCCCACACCTGGCTATGGCCATGATCAGCTCTGTTAATAGTCCTTGATCAATTATAATCATCGTTACAATATTGTAGAAAGTAGTATGCATGACGGATTGCAAAGACGAGATACGAGACTTGCGTGATAAACCCTACTATCAAATAGGATATGGCAATGTAAAACAAAGCATATTGGTAGCCAAGTGATCGCAGGGCTTGAAGCGGGCTACTACAATCACAATAAACTAGACAGCGTGTAATATATCGCTTTTTATTTTTATTTTTTAGGAATATCTACTATATTTCTATGTATTGTGTTTAAAAAAGTATAATATATATAAACTTATTAGTTAAAGATCTCTCTGATCTTAAATAAGAATATCTATATCGGTTTCAGGATATGAAAACCTTATATCTGAGTTAACTAAAACGAATAAAGAAAAGTCATAGTATTTTTAACTGGATTTTGGCCTTAATAAAATAGGTAATATATATGGGAAGAAGGGTGTCGAAACACTATTCAGAAAACCAGAATTATTATCATCAATAAAATGAAAGTAATTTACAATCCTAATTCACAAACATTCCAATATCTCTTAAAGCACAAAAATTGCAAATACCGAATATATCACCGAAAATGTTGTTTCTTCATCAACTACTACCTGAGAAGAATATGAGGTATTTTTGGCCAAATGCGATAAGACACGATGATTAATAAGCCCATTTAAATAGAAATTGAAGACGTGGATGATATTAGAGACCGCACTGTCCGGAAAAACAACCACATAAGAGGCTGAGAAAACTTGCACAATGGGATAGGATGGGGATAGTGAAGGATTTTAAAATAGAAATAAGAAAGCGAATAGGTAGAAATGTTGCAACTAACCTGAGTTTAGATATAAAAATCTTGTCGAATCTGGGCGAAATCGTAACGCAAAAATCTATGGGTACATTTGGACATAAAAACATATAGCTGATGTCTACAATTGAGATAAAACTGTTCTTGAAACACACTGAAGATATTCTTCATCCCCAGAACCTTTAGACGGTGAACTATTTAGAGCTTCGTAGTAATGTTATAAGGCGTAGTATAGAGACCCGTACAGAAGACCGCAATAATATTATTTTGAATATTGTGATTCTTAATCAAAGATAAAAAGTAACAAATACGATTAGGATGGGGATGCACATATTAACAACGCCAATGCAATGAAATCTTGCCAATGCAAGACCTTAGAAGCCAAGTAAAATCAACAACTGCACGGGAAAGTACGGGGATTAATGCAATTCAACATCAATAAACATAATTTAGAGCAGTCCTTGGTAACTCATATAGCTAAAAAGAACTTGTTTCTGTCCTATACTCCATATGAAAGAAACAAACCGTGTTGGTATTCATATCCACAGACTTACCAAGGAAATAAATTAATATAACAGTTCATGTAGTTAAATTGGGAGTGTTTCTATGAAGGCAACATCTTAAATCTGACAGGTACCAATATTAGCAAAATTCTTTTTTCAACTAAGTACTTAAAGTTAACAATGAATATCATCATGTACATAATATTAAATATATTTATTCCATTATTATAAATGAAAGAACTTCAGGAAAATATTAAATTAATTTGTAGTCTTGAAATATATGTTAAAATTAGGACAATATTAACACGGATTGAATATGTAAACTGGTTCGATTGTTATACTTATTGAAGTGTTTGTTATTTCATTCAACCTGACATATAATATACCAACACTATATGTTCAACCTTTCTACTGATAACTATGTTATATATTTGCTACACTATTTATTTAAAATGTATTTAATTAATGACATATGATACTGTCTACTTGCAACTAATGAATTTATATTGATGATTTCAATGCATTTAATGATAAAGTAAAATTGACAATCACATTTTTAGATTTAATAGTTAAAATAAGTTTTATTGAATACAATAGTTATATTTAAACAAGTATATACACAATGTACGTAGATATATTTAATTACAGTTTAATATTAACTAACTAAAAAATTGAATTTATTATTTTTAAAATAAGCTAACAACTTACACATTTTGATTTCAATAAAAGTGTAAATAACAGGAAACATGTTAAAACAATAACTTTTATAGATAACACCATCCCTTTTAAAAGAATTAATTAATTTAATTATTCATGAACTCTTTACATACCCATCAAGCACACAGCATTAAATATATTTTACGTTCTTAAATGAACGCCATTTGTTGGCCTCCTGTGATTGCACTTCATTCTGTATTCATATAACAAAATTTTTAAACATGCTTCTTCTTATTGCAGAAATGTTAACATGCTTCTTCTTATTGCAGAAAACTAAACATTTAATATATAAAATATTAATTCTAATACAATTGCATCTTCAATGCCAGATGATTCACTATGTAGTGTGGCAATCAAATGGTTGTCCAAAGCGTTCATATACAAAGGTGGTAATTTACTACCACGTGTACCAGCTTCATAGCAAACCTATAAGAAAAAATAATTAAATAATAATATAATAAAAATATGTATATTTATTATTTATACATTATCCTGATGCAAAGTTGTACGCAAACCAATCTTTGTACTTCCACTTGCAGCAAGTAAATCCAAAAAGGGTACTAAAGCCATCGAAGTGCTCCTTGCAATTTGTTCGGCAATTCTAGTAATGTCTGTTGAAGTAGCGCTTAACTGTGATGAAGTGGAATTATACCACTCATCGTACTGCATATACAAATATAGAAAAAAATAATCATATTAAAATTAATCAAAATAAAACAATATTTGAAGTAGTGCCATGTTCAAGTAGTATGATGTTGAAGCAGTTTGAGAAATCCAAAAAAATTGACTATCAGCTGTGATTCGAACAATTTCTTCCTCCTATTAACACAGACTGACTGCCTTTGTCAGTAAAACCCTCTCTTCATATTGCAAAAAAAAACATTGACAGTTTCCACTGAGCCAACATTAGTAGGGTCACGAGAAGTATTGCAACAAAGTTCTTAACAGGCTTCCGTCTGAAATCTCTAATAATGAAAGACGTCTTCTTCTTACATATATTGTCCTCAACATTCACTTATTATGAAATAATATATCAATTTCCAACGTTAACTCTATTCATGATATAAACTATTTGTTCATATACCACAATCAATACACTAATTTGAGACCTATTAATTTATAACTCTATTCCATCAATGTAGCTCACCTTAAATCTGACTAATATCAAGTAGCAACTTCCCATATCTTTACCCTTCCCCTACTTTCTCTTATCCTAACCAACGTATTCATTCCGTATGACATTCGAATTTTCTGCCATACAGTCCCTTTCAGGTTATTCGGATTATTTGAATTATTCGAGTATATTTGAATTATTCGAGCTATTCGAAGAAGTTCTAATTATTCTAACAGTTTATGTACTCAATTTTTGATGATGAATTGAATGTTATTTCATATTTTGTTTTTGTTTTAAAGAAGTACGTTTAATCGCAAGAACTCAAACGTAATAAATTTTCAAATGGCTCAAGCATACTCAAACATTAAAATACTTAAAGCTCTATTTTGAATAGAAAACTTATAAAATAGAAGTATTACCTTTATAATGTAGATATCTGTTAGACGTATTAAATAATTCGTGTTTGAATAGTTGAAACTGGCATGAACCCGCATACTCGATGTTCCTTCCATAGACATTTCATCTATAGGTGATTTTACGCTGTAATTTTTAGTAAATATGAGTTTATAAATTAAATTATTTGTAATATAAGTCAACTCTTACTTAAGATTAAAATCGCGATCGTTATCAACCCATTTGATACTAACAACTTCTGTGTTTTTCTCATCAGCGTCAACAGGTCCACATACAATATCAATATCTGTATGATTTCTTAAAGCTGTTCGTACTTCTTCCATTTTCGATGATAATATTTGTACCATTAATCCATCTTCTACTATACTACATTTACCGGTTAATCCACTTGTACTTTTAAGTGCTTCATTTAGAACAAAGAAACTTGCTCCAGTAACTAAAATTCCAGGTAATCGAAAAATATATAAAAACAATAAAAAGAAGAGAAATGAATATTATTGTTAATTAAGTTGTATTTGTATTAAATTTTTAGTTTTCTAAATACTAGGGACTCTGACTTTAGAGTATCAACCACGACAAGTCCAAATCGACATTTGATATTTATACAATTTTCATTGATATGTTTGATTGTTTTGCATATGTTTCATATGTGGATATAACTTGATTTCCAAGATATGGGGTTTTAAATCTGCAAACGTTTTAAATAAAGTAATTTAAATTAATTAATTCTAATTAGTTAAAAATTCTACAACTGGTACTTTATGTATGCATTCGTAAATGCTTAAATATGATTCATTGAAAATTTGTAAACTATAGGACTACCTTTTTTTCTATTCAAACTTTATACCTCTGTATAAAAGTATAAAAATGAAACTTATTCATTTTTATACTTTTTACACAAAAAAGTGTAAAATTGGTATATTAGGTTTGTCAAATTTTTTGAAACGCAAAGACAAAATCGTTGTAATCCATATAAAGTATATATATTCTTAATCAGCTCGAGAAGCTTAGTCCGTCTGTCTCTTTCCAAACTGCTCTCTCAATTTTTGAGCTATTTGAATGAAATATTGCACATATATTTTTCGGGTGCAGACTACTATCTTTTGTAACATTAGTTAAAATCGGACAACTATATTACAAAACTACCATTTAAACTGAACGATAGGTTATAAATTGTCTCCATCAGTAAAGTAGAATAAAGATATTCAATAAAAATTTTCTAAAGAATTTATTCATATTCATATAAGAGATTATATAAAATTTTATTCATATCGGTTCAGACTTAAATATACCTATCGTATAAGCTGCTGAATCAATACAGGTTTTTGTTAGAAAATCTTTTTTATTTTCTAATGTTTTTACTTTAAATTTGGAACTTAAATACTATTTATAAAATGCAACCTCATGTGTTGGATAGCTCTAATCATTATTATGTATATGTTTTTAAATTTATATTCTGTATATTATTATATATATGAGACCGCAAAGTAGGTTCAAAATTCAGTGTCAAGAATATCCAAGCTTTCGCAAAGCCAAAACTAACATCTTAACTTTTTTATATACGAATTGTGTCAAATAATATTAGCTATTGTGAAATTTAGCATTAATTAATCAATTGCTAAGATTGTTTTAAGAACTATCGGATCAATATTCTGGAACTACTCATCAAATTCGATGACCACGTACCGTTCATAACCGCTGAAAACAATTACACAACGGAAAAAATGGTAATATCAACAATTTTCTACGATAGCAGTAGGTAGTAGCTCCAATCACAAGTGAAAAGCTGAATAACATCAGTTGATAGTATACCTGCTCTACTAACAGAGATGAAGTTTTTAAGGATATAATTACTACAATGCTGCAATTGTGAAGCACTACTTTGTAAATATGGCTAATAAGCAAAGATAGAAGTAAAAAGATCAATGATAATAAATCTTTTTAAAGATTTAAACGTAAAGCATTAAGTTTAATATTCATTTTTTAGGAGACGGAGGTTATACGGATATAATAAAAATGTAAGCAATTGTAAAGTAATATGAAAAGTATAATGTTAAGTTGAAAACAATGAACATCAAATTTTCTTGAAAGAAGATTCTAAAACAAATAAATTTGACTGCAGCAGATAGGTATTTAAGTATACAGCTCGCTATTGATTTACATTCTATAACAACCATAACAAAAACCAGCAGGGAATAATTTGCCTGAACCTAAACTTGAATTCGTCTCATTGAAGTGACTGTTGTTGTTGTAACCCACTGCGACTTGCTTGAACGGCACTTGGTCATCGCTTGGGACGAATAGCTCAAAAACAAACCCGGCCGTTCATGGACTAGTGACAAGCGACTAGTTTTCTTCGCCTTAATCCAGATTAGCTTCAAATGTAATACTACCCATTCTTAATCCACTCTTGTTCCCAATTCCCTCCCCTTTCACACTTTCTTTACCCAAATATACCCTAACCAATGCATATGCATTTATAATACCTTTCATGTTATAAGAATTCACAAGTCTTAGACACACTTGGTCCTATTTATATAGTATCATACCTTTACGTGGTTGTCCTTGTATGTTGATAGCTTGAGTTGAATATGAATACATTTCTGTGCTATTGTCATTCACATTTTGCATGCACACCAAATGTCCATCAGCGCTTTTTGAAAAATTTCCACCGAAAGCTAAAATATGATCACTTGAATTATTAATTGCTTTCAGAACATCTTCTTGACGATTTTTAGGAATTAGAACCGTAGTCTGTCGATCCTCCATATGTATATATAGACCTCTAATTTGTGGTAACGTATAAGAGTAATTACGAAAGTCCTGTAATGTAAACGTTAAATAATTTTTAATTATTTAAATTTAAATATATTTTACAAACTTACGGCCAAAAAATTAATAATTGTTTGCGCTATTTCACCGTATACTGACTCACGATTTATCATGGAAATATGTGGACATGGGTAATATCTATATTGTGCACCCAGTCGTAGCATTAGCCGTAATGGAAATACTTTAGCCCAAGGTACTTCATAGCGATGTATTAGTATACCTATTAAGAATGGATTTTCTGGCATTATCACATCTTGCAGACATTGAAAGTTCGTGCGTATATACAAAAATCCTCCATATTCGCGTGAACCCAGGAAGTTTGTTTGCCTGGGACTGGTATATGAAAGTTCAGCAATTGGATTTCCTTGTTCTGCATCATTATATATTTCATTTAAATGTACAAAAATATCTTTAGGAATCGGTGGTTGTGACATCTCTTCCTTATTTGGAGGTATTTCAAATTCAAGTAGAATAATTATTTCATCATTTCCCACATGATGCATACCACAGGTGGTAAAATTTATTACAATGCGATTCATGCAGCATTTCACTAAATTAAAAATTAGAGTTAAAGCATATTAATTTTTAAGAAGTTAAGAACTAAAAGGTTGGTTAGAAAAAAGATTTCACATTTCATGATTAATACGTATTCTTGGATTGGGAATCGGTTCTAAATTAAATCAGTTCTACATCGTAATAATGTTGTTCTAATTCGCTGGGATCTAGAAAGCAGATAATATGTAAGGATTTACAAGACAAATACGTTGGTTCGGATGTGAATAGGTGATTGTCAATGGAGGATAGGGGGTGAAGGGTGGCGAGTGGAGGCGGGGATCCCAGAGAATAGGGGTTGATTAGAGATCGAACCGATGAAATCATCCGATTTTTTTAAGTGATATATGATGCAATGATTTCCAATGATTGTAAGTATCTTTTACTTCAGAAATTTATGCGATTCGCAGTCCTAGCAATCAGCAAGATATCAACTAACAAGCTAATATTATTTTATTCTTAATATAGGTCGGATTTTGCGATTCATTCAATGGTTCAGAGTATTTCCGAACAACTGAACCAAACTTATTCAAATATTTATGTGGTTTACAACCCTAATCCCATCCAAGGTGTTAACACACAAACTGAAATTACTTTCTTCCCAACATAGGATTTATATACTATATACTATACAATTTAATACTTACAATTAACAATCTTTACATAAACAAAAAAGTTCTTTTGCACTGCAAATTTAAGAGTCTCATTTTGCAAACGTTCTATGAGATCATAGTTATTATCCACCTCTTGATGCTTAATATTGCAATTACTCTCTTCTTTACTAATAACAATAGGTGGTAAGAGATTATTATCACCTTTTGGTATTAAGCAATTGTCTTCAGAATTTAAGGGCAATTGGCGCTTTGGACGAAATGAATCAAATTCATTTTTACTCTTAGCAACCGATTTTTTTTCTTTGCTTTCAGCTTCTAAAATAAAATTAATAATGATTATAATAAAAATACTATTATTACCTATACTTACCATTTAATTTTTTTGTCATATTAGCACTCCGCTCAAGCACAGAAGCAGTAGCTGCTGCTGCTGAGGGTGGAATACCACCGCGAAATAGTTGTGCCATCATACTCATCGCTGTTATGTCTGTAGTCGGTGCTGAATCCGCAGGTGTTGGAGGTTTATTATTAGTACGACGAGATTTATCTTGACTATTTCTTTTCGCTTGCTTTGCTTCACCCCACTGATGTTCCATGTTTGCTAAATCACTACCAGGTGCAATACCATCACTAAACATAACACTTTTTCTTTTTCTACCCTTTTTGTTGCTTGATTGTGATGAATTTGAAGAGTAACTGCCATCTTTCTTGAGTACACCGACAGGAACAATCACAGTAGGAGGTTGTGTTGATGTTGCACTTACTTGCATTGAAGGTGGTATAGTGGAACAATACTCCATTGGATTATTTGGATTTGGGGACCGCGAAGGTGTAAGTACCTGATTAGATTGATTAACAACATCTTCGCAGTCCGCTGCCAAGCTAGGCGCAGTCGGTTCAATATTCTGACGTTGTGTAAGTATAAGATAACATTGTACGCACACTCTTGATTCCGGATGTGTTAAGAAATCTAATTTAAACTTCTGTGAACAGCAAACCGAACATAAAACTTTACCGCAAGCGCGACAATGATGTCGACGTTTTATCATTGTAAACTTTGTATGACATTGCATACAATTGCTTGCCATGTTATCAGGCACCCAAATCGGAGGAACCTTTCCGAGATTAGCATGCGGATCGCTGTAACCAGTTGCTTCAGCCAATCCCTCATTGTCTGATGCTTCAACTAAGAAAATTTACGAAATATTAGTAAGTTTTTTATAGATTATTATGTACAGATTATTATTTACTGATTATTAAGTTAATATAGTTGTCTACTACTCAAATAGCAGTGTGTTAATATTTGTTGAGACTTAAACACACTTTTCCAGAAATTGAGCTCTAGAATATTTTCTTAAATACTGTAATTCGGAAAAGTTAAATATATGTGTACCTTGATTTAGACATTTATTTTATATGACGATGAAGATCTTTATATAAATTTTCTGACTACTGCCTACAATTAACGAGTTTCCACTATTTAACTGAATTCCTCGCAAGAAACCTTAAGATATAGAAAGAAGAGTAAATCCATTCTATCGAATTTGGAAAATTTAACAGATCTTTCATCCCTACCAATGAACAATCAGATATAGTGTCAAAAAGTACTGTTTTGTTTCTTCTGGAGGCCATTCACAGAGAAAATGCCTAATTGTTTATTTTTCCTAATAGTTTCCACAACTTTTACAGTGAGTATTAAAAAAAATACGTAGGTTTTCTGTACGGGTTCCAATCCTGAATAATGAGTAGAATAATGATATTAATAATATTAAAAGGGAAATTACAGATAACCTATGTGTCTTCAATTTCTTAAAGCAAGATAAAAAAAGAAGAGGTAAGAACTTCTCTTAACAATCTCCAGGCGATAATAAACCGGTACTCTTAGGGATGCATCTAAGGAAGCACCAATACGGGCCAAAGCGTGTTTTTTTTATTCTCTTCAATGTTCCTATGTCCAGAAACCCAGATTAATGATGTAAGCAAGTCACTTTAGTTCGTGAATTTTCTTCTCTACATTCTTGAGCTAGCTTAAGGTTGATTTTATGATGAAGGATTGAAAGGCTTAACGAGTGGGAGTTATGTTACAATACCTCGTAACATTCTGAGACTTTTATTACGACCATTTATTTTCTGTTTCAATAACGTCATGCTTTATGCTGTCCATTTGGTATTTACAACTGCTAATAAACTTAACTTACTATAAAAAGCAAGGATTTGAATAAGTTCTCAATTGAATTTTGGACTTTATATTATAACTGAACCAAATCATTAACCGAATCAATAGTTCAGAATATTTGCGAGTCACTAAACGAAAACTCTTCAGAAACTTATGCGTTTTAGAGCTCTGATAGAAACAACTTTTACTTTAATAAGCTTACTATTTTGTGTTACTGCTGTTGCATCGTTTGGCAAATCACTACCATTTTCTTGTTCAGTATTTTGCGGTGCTTCTGTTTGTTTCCGGCTTACGCCAGGAGGTGTTTGACCAGCATTTGCATACAAATTAGTATGTGATACTGGAAGATCAAGTGTTGTTGGTCGTGGACGCGCACCTGTCTGCTCCTGTGCAAATTCCTCTGAATCGTCTATAGAAGAAGTATCAGAATTCGATGAGATTGAATTTTGTATACAATCTTCGGTTACAACGGTAGCTGCTGTTGTGGTGGCTTGCGCTTTAATTTCAGAAAACTCTACTGTCGATGCTTGAGAAAAACTATCAGCATTGGGTTGATCCGCAGCATTATTCCCTAAATCTTGGATAGTATCTGCTACAATATCAGGTTTTTCGGAATGAATCGGTTCTGTTTGCTGTGTTTTAAAATCTAAATCTTTCTTTTTTACACTATCCGCTTCCTCGTCATCTATGTCCATCTCTTGTAGCATACTATCTAATTCTGTATCAGATATCTCATCCATAGTGGAATTGAATGTTATTGGTTTTTGTACATCACTTATATTTACAACTTTTTGATCTACGATATTCATTGTTCCTTCTACATTAATTGGATTTATCACATTAACTGATTGGTTAACAATTTCTTCAGGTAGTAGGTTTTCCTAAAATTTTATAAATAGAAAAAATTATATTTGATATGATAAAAATATAAACTAGTGAAATATACCTGAGCTTGTGGGTAAGATTGTACACCTATATTTTTTGCTTTATCAACATCTTCATGCAATTGACTTAAAACTGAAGATGTGGTCGTCTCAGACAACTCCTCAAGCACATTCCCCAACTCAGATGAAACAGTACCTTCGCAAGGTAACAACAATTGAGAATTAGCTGTTGTAATTGAAATTGAAGAAAGTCCTACAGCTAAATCTTCAACATTTCCTTCATCTTCTCTTAATGAATTATCTTCAATGAGCTGTTCTTGATTTTCGGTATTATCATTGTTTTGCATCAGTAATGCACTTGGATCATTATCCGGACTATTTGAGTCAACAGATCCAGGTGAAGGACCTGATGAAAATGTTGACGACGATGATGTTGTTAAAGAATCAGAACTTATGGAATTTGTGATATCAGCTCCAGTTTCACCATTTAATAGTTGTTTACCAG
The DNA here is from genome assembly GCF_002237135.1 of Teleopsis dalmanni. Lineage (NCBI taxonomy): Eukaryota > Metazoa > Arthropoda > Insecta > Diptera > Diopsidae > Teleopsis > Teleopsis dalmanni. The sequence goes on along the minus strand of NC_051847.1, from coordinate 62,237,415 downwards.
CAATATTTTCAGTGTATCTATGTATATCATTACAAGCTTCGTCCTCATCTTCATCTTCATCCTCAATGTCATATTCCGTAACTTGAGTATCAATTTGTTCCACACTTCTGCTTATAGTCACAACCTCATTGTTTGATAGTGTATTTGGATTTGGTTTATTATTGTCTGTTTTATCTTTTGATTGTTGTTCCTTTGATTTGATTTGTTCTAATGGCGCCTCCTCTATACTGACGCCAGACGTAATTGGCCTACATTCCTCGTCGTACTTTTGTAATGTTGCATTTTCTAATGATTCAACATTTTTTTGATAATCATCCAAACTGTTAAAGACATGTGAAACACCTACAAAACTTTTGTTACAACTGCTACTTCCAGCGCCTACCCGATCTATTGAAATTTCATCAGCATTCGATGCACAGTCATTTTGCACTTGTGTTTGTTGTTCTAGAACTGCATTTTTTTCATCTGCAGCTTCACGTAATTCCAAATTATCTAAAACATATAAAATTTGCTTTAATACTAATTAAAAAATAAACAAACTATATTACATACCTAACACCTGATCTATATCCACCAGGTCCATATCGACGCTCCGCTGTTAATCCATTTATACTGAAACCACAATTCAACTTGAATTTTCACAAAAAATACTTTTTTTTTCTAATTAACTGCGTACTTATAACGGAAATTTGTATACGTCTGTGAATTCAATACACTTTGTTTATTCTCGGTGCGTTTTAACGAGCTATTTATTCACAAAAAAAAAAAAAAGAAAACAAAATAAGTAACAATTGCACAAAAATTGCAAATGATGATTCATATTTTTCTGAATATTTACAGTGCTAATTAAATTTGTCGAAAAACTTTAGTAGTTCTATACATAATTAGATAAAAGTTATATATATCAAATTAAAAAAAAACAGAGAATTTTTTTTATTAGAAAGTTTTCTCAATAATAATTTATTTGGTATCGTTGTAACAAAGTGACGAAGCTCCAATTAGTAGCTTTTATTAAAATAAACACCTCACAAATTATTTTAATATTAAACATTTTTTAGAACACTTTCTAACAAAATATCAAATTTTGTATGCAATAATACCTTTTACAATTACGAAAACAAACGATTTCCAAACAATTCAACATTACAGGAAATTCATCGCTTTAGCAAATTTACTATTGAAACATCCCTGCACTTAAGCACTACAAAACGTACAAAGTACAAAAAGAATTACAAAAATTACATTGACAACAATAATA
>NC_051847.1:62113679-62236057 GCF_002237135.1 Teleopsis dalmanni | reverse complement strand
AAACTTTGTTGTTCTAATTATTTACTGGTTAAAAGTATTTTGTTAAAATTATAAATATATATATATAAATTTATATATACTTAAATTATATATGCTAAAATATAATCACATTTAAAAGATATAGTAATATTTAAAAAAATATAATCATATTTAAAAAAATATAATCACATTTAAAGAAATAGTTGATTGAGTAATCATTGACTTAAAAGCAATGAAAATAAAAAATTAGAGCATAAAAACAGATTATAGAGAGTGGTGGCAAAAAAATGGTTGAGAAAAAAATAATACTCTGGACTGTCGCACTAAGAAAAAAAATGAAGAAGTAATTGAGTTCTAACATTCTTTCACATTAAAACAAGCAAATGTTCAGTTTATATGAGTTTTATATTTTAGTATGTCTTATTCATAGTACTCCAGTGCAACATCGATTATTCTACAGATTTTATATGGATATGTTAATTAAATTAATTAATTTAATAATAATATTAATAATTTTTTTTAATTCGAAAATTTTTCAAAGGTTATTAACATAGAGTTCCTTAAAACCGGTGCTGATCAACTTTAATTTCATTTCCCCATCTGTTGTGTAAAAGCAATCGTATACGGATGTACATCTTCTTGTTTGGTTTTATGTATATACACTAAAAGTACTTCATATCCATTGCACGGAAGTGGGTTAACAGTGTGAACATAAATTTCGATTTCCAATGTCCAAGTAACGCTATTATTTGTAGAACATTTGCATTGCCAGTGTTACTTACGTGACAAGCAAATCCGGGAGGTGTTTTTTATATATTTTATTTGGTTTTACTTCATTTTAATCCTGCTTTAAAGATTTACTAATGTAGTTATAAATCTCTTTTTAATATTTTAATATATAAGATATCATATTTTAGGAAGTTAATTTTAAAAACAAAATTTTTCTTTAAATTAAAATAAAATATATATTAGATAATATTATTCTTCAAAGAATTTTTAAAATATATATTAAATAACATTTTAGCAAAATATATATATAAAATAGAATATATTATGTATACATTTTTGAAATATGGTTTGCATAAAATCAAAAATTTTAAAATAAGAAAATCATGGTATTTAGAATTAATATGTTGTAGCATATATGTACTTTGAAAGATTTTGTATTTAATTTCTATAATGTTAAGTTTACAATTAAAATTATCGAATGCCATAAGCTTCCAATTCGATCAAATCTATTTATGTATAAATTTTCTATGGATTTTTATAAGAGTTACTTATTGCTAAATACGTGATAAAAAATTATAAAGTCGTAAAAAGATCATCGCACACTCATCGTTTTAAGTCGATTAATACCAGTGTATTAAACAGAATATAAACACAATCTTACACCCATTAACACTCTTAAATTCTTATTCGATTGCATATGGGACATTTAAAGCCTTATCTTGAGTACTTTTAGAGTGCTGATTAGTCACCTAACTATCCATTTTGTAATAGTCCACTATATGATATTTTGAGAATATAACAGCATGTTAATTCATACTAAATTAAAAAGTGTGTTCTGGCAATCTTCGTAAATTCCAAAGAAGATTTTTTGGGCCAAGCCATAACAACCTTTGTGTGGAAAGAGAATAAGGTGTATTTTCAATATTTACCGTGGTGCAGGGTGCCAAAGAAGAAGTTATATGAAAAACCACGATGGTATGGTACTATTTGAAAATATTTTTTTAAAATAGTCTAGATTAGACTATTAGATTAGATTAGATTATTAGATAATATAAGATTAGATAATAATATTAATATTTTTAGAAGTCGTAGGTGATAGGAACAAAAATCGTTCCGTTCTTAAAGTAATGATCCGTTTGCTATTATTAATATTCTAACCCAAAGTTAAAAAAATAAATATATAAAAAACATGTTAAAAACATTCTCTAAAGGCAATAAATCTAAATAAAAAATTAAAAATATAGCAATTGCCAAAATAGTAGCAAAAAACATATGTACATATATTTTTTTTAATTGAAACCCAAATTTCAGAATTAAAATGAAAATATTTTAAATAATAATTTATATTTAAAATTCAACACAAATTCACAAGAAACTATCCTATCAAATACTGCCAACTTTTTGAAATTTATAGTTTCGCAAAACAATACAGAAGAAACAGATTTCAATAAAACAAAAACCAGATGTGCCACAATATTGCAGCATCTTAGCATCTCAGCAGTTCCAAAACAAGGCGGCAAAGTATTTACATAAATTAAATGAAACTGGCAGCACTAATCAAACAGAACGAAGAAGCACCAAAACTTAATAAAACAAACAAACAAACAAGCAAAGAAACATGTAATGCACTCCTCACTAACCCTCAAACACACACATGCACATATGCACACATGCATGTAAATAAATATTTATATGCAAATACAGAATAAAGCGTATAATTGAAGTGTTTAATGCATGCGCCAAGCCACATCTGGCGCACAAGTGTGGGACATGTTGTTTTTAAATTAGTAACAACACAAAAGAAACAAAAACAACAACAACAAAAACAAAAACCATGCATTTTAAATTGGATTTTTTTAAAGTAAAAATACTGAAGTGGAAAAAGTAGAAGAGGCAATGTAATAAAATAATGAAGTACAATAATGACCAAAAATTTTACACTTACACACACCCCCACACATACACATAGGTATGAGTAGGTATATTTTAATGCGTTCACACATAATTTAAAAATTTATTATTTATGACAAATGTGTCACATGCAAAGACACGTTTCCTCACTGCACTCCTCCGCTGTGGTACTTACTAAGAAAGTAAAACAAAACAACAAAGAAAAAGAAGAAATCTTAAAAATTTCTTACAGAAAATACAAATGATGAATTTTATATTTTATTTGTTTTTGTTTTTGTTGCTCCCTCCTTTCTCAAGCTATGCCCTTTATTTTTACGTATTTTTGTGACAATTTAACGCAATTAAAAATTAACGCAAGAAAAGTTAATGAGACTGTCACTCTTTTGCTTCTCGATACAGCTGAGTTCAAGGCAGGCATCGTTAAAGCATCGTTCTTTGAGGCTGGCTTTTGCTTTTGTTCTTCTTTCATACAATAAAGATACCCTTACTGACATTTCTTTTGAGCAAACTGCGCGATGTGTTAAAATTGTATGCAATTTATGCATATCAACAACATAACAACAACAATACGTCACAAGTGCACACAACAAGATTGAAACTAATAAGCAACGTCACAAGCAATGTGAATGACAACACAAGCAACGGAAGTAAGCGTGTCAAAATTTCTTTATGCTTCCAACAACAACAACAATAACAGAAAAGCAATAAAAACAACAACAATAATAAAAACTGTTACAATAGCAATGCAGAGTGTAGTATTCTTTTGACAAAGTAAGAGGGGCAAAGCTCTTCAGTGCACAATGGTGTCAAAGTTACAACTTTAAATTAATTCTTTATTTTTTTTTAATATTTTTTTTAATATTTTTTTTTATATTTTTTTTTTATATTTTTTTGTAATACACTCGATTAAGTGTGACAGTAAAATTTTATTAGTGAAAAGTTTTACAATAATAAAATTAATTAATCATTTTGTATTAAATAATTGAATAATTTATTTTCGTTACTAATACTATTTGTTACTACTATTATAAATATTTATAACATAAACAAATTTTTTTTAAGAATTAAATTAATTTTTTTTATAATTAAATGAATACCTTCCTTTATATATTTGTAATATCAAACTCTAAGACACCACTCTAGTGTCTTCTAGTTCATCCCATACAGATTGCTTCATTTAAGAGTATATTATCTTCATTAAGGTGTTTAAAATAAGAAAATGCAAATGAAGGAAGGTTCATTCCTATTATTGACACTGATACTGTTATAATTATTATATTTATTTATAACATATATAGAATTTTTTTTAAATTAAATCAACTTTTTTTAAAACTGAATGGATGTTATCCTTTACACATTAGAGTGGTATCCTAAAGTCTCATACAGATTGCTTAATTTAAAAGAGTTTAAATTCATTGAGTTGTTTGAAATAAGAAAAATCACATGAAGGAAGGTCTATTTTCACTATTGATACTGATACGTAGCCTTAAATTTAGGTACACCCAAAATACACTTCATTCAAAACCCTCTCAATATTATAATTTCTAAATAACAGTACTGCTATACAGTTAACTAAAATTCAGTAATGGATTTGAATGTCCTAACAAAGAATTCAAATTTTACTTATTTTAAAATACTATGCTTTCAAAAGACATTTGATAAAAAAATAAAATAATATACAAATTTGAATATTTCCTAAGACCACTGATGTCACGAAGCACGTGGCCAAATTTCAATAAATCAACTAAATTTTTGTTCTTATCTTTTTTTTACTATTCAAATCCGTCAAACTTTTAAATAGTTTCTTTTCGTCATAAAGACGCAAGAAAAAATTAACATTAAAATAATATTCTTTTATTTTAAAAATAATATTTTCAAAGTTAATTATAACAAAAGAAACTAAAGAAAGTAATTATTTTCTTAATGGAAAGGTTTTTATATAGTAGTAAACAGTAATTTTTTTTTAATTAATTGAATTTTTGGCTGACCATAGAGCTATTTTGATTGAAACTTCATTATTTGATATTATTTAATAAGATTCAATTATTGCTGGAAAAATTTTAGAAACTGCAATTACATAGGACTAAACTTGAGCGCGCTCAAATTTGAAGTTTAGAGCAAGTCAGTAACATTAGCTTGTCTGTCTCCGTATTACGTTTTTAGATTAGGTTCTTTGCGCAGGAAGGAATAATATACAAGCATGCAATGAATAATGTCTCTATAAAAGAATAGTATTGAAATTCAACAATTAAAACTGAAATTATTATTAATTGATTATATATTCTACAGCAAGTTTGATTCCCGTTTCAATATAACACAACAAGTGAATTTGTTAATGAACTCTTACAACAAATTAACAAAACTTTAAGTTCGAACATACAAGTCAAGAACAGTTTCTGGTCAGTTGGATAATAAACACTGACTCTAGGCTTCAAATTTTGCAGAGTACGGTTTCAACCCTTGCAGTTTTAAAAAATTATTTACAAATAATTAAATATGGGAAATAATTTCAAGATCACTTATGAAGCGTATGTGGCAATACTCGAAACAGCTGTATGGTCAGCTAAAAATTTAATTAAATTATATAATATAATAATATAATTATTATATAATATTATTATATTATATTATAAATAATATAATTTTTGTTGTTGTAGTTCACTACTTTTCGAAATCTCTCTATTGATAAAATATTCGAAACAAAGATTTACATAAAGGTGTAGAATTTATGTTTTCACCATTTCGAAAAACGGAAATTCAATTTTACAATTTTATTTTATTTATTTTTGTGTATTATGTATATTTTCTACAATTTTAATCACATGCTTAGTTTCTACATTTAAATATATGAATACAAAAAGGATATTCGTTTGCTTAAAGGAAATAAGTACCTAAAAGTATGCAGTTATATTTATTTTATTAGCACATCGCCTTAAGCGGGGTGCAGACTATCATACTGGTGTGTCATACGAGTTGCGCTCTCTCTTGCTCAAATTTCTTCTAGCGACCGAATTTGAACAGGTATGACACACAAGAGTAAGCAAAATTTTTGAAGAGTGCTTTTGCGGGTAATGTTGTGAAAATTTGTGTGTTTAAAATAAAATTTTAAAATTGAAAAAATTGATAGTTAACGTATAGGTTGTGCTTTGCTTATAATTGATTATAATTTTGTATATTTTATATATGCCGCGTTTTTTTTTTGCGATCTTTATATTCACAGCTTTGTACATCCCACAAACAGCGATTACTTTTGTTAACATTCGATGAAAGCATCTAAAAAGGCTTTATCTGCATCCATATTCATATTTTTTTTAGGTTTATTGGTCATTAAGCACAGTAGTTAAAATGAAAAGATCAGTAAAGGACCGTAGTTAATTTCATTCACTACCTGTAAAGTTTCTTAAGAAATTTTTCATAAATAGATCATACAAATAATGTATATATATATATGCATAAGAATGTATATATCTTCATTGTTTTTCAAGAAATTTGATCATTTCCATATTTTTGTTAGTTAAAGGTTATTAACATTTAAAATTCTTTTATTTTAATAACAAGTTTTAACAAAGAAAAGCATATTTAGAATACAAAGTATTATATCTTAAATTTGGGTTATTAATTAATTGTTATTACGACCAATTTTCAATATGTTTTTTTATTACTGGGCTTAGATCATAAATTTAATTATGTTTATATTTAGATGTTTTTTTAAAAAAAATTTTACTTATAATCATCGTTTATAAATTAAAATAAAAGAAAATAAAATATTTAATAAATTAAATAAAATATTTAATATATTACATAAAATATTTAATTGTATTTTAATTTTTTATAAGAATTTTATGTAAAAATTTATATTTTTTTTAACTAAAATACAATTAAATATTTAACACAAATTTATAAGTGTAATTTTAATAATAATAAATATAATAATAATAAATACAATAATAATAAAATAATAAAAAACATATTAAATTCATATTAAAATTTTACATATTCCACCTGCTTACAATAAATTTGCAAGGCAAAAATGCTCTTGTATGACGTATGAATCGTTAGGGGTGACAGACTATCATACACAACGCGTATGCGAGAGCTGTTCACCAAAATTTTGGTGAGCACGCCAACACGTTGGTAAAGGTGGCAGACTATCATACCTGTGTGTCATACGACGTTTTTCTCTCTCGTATGACATACCAGTATGATAGTCTGCACCCTGCTTAAGAGCTTGGCCTGAAGTTATTAATTTAAGAATGTGCTTATGTCTCCATATTTGTTAAAAATAGAGTAGATTATATGAGAGTTCTCAATGCGCTGTCACGCATACATATACGGATACCGAGATCTTTATGGAAATCCTTCGCATAGATGTATAAAACCGCTTTCGAGACTCTTTTGAGTGGATACAGAATTTGTTTAATATGTATGTGGTTTTTCTAGCATAACTTTTTTTTATGGAGAGTAGACCCAAGCACAGACAACATAATATATTGATGTTTAACGCCGACTATAAAATCATCAACTATTTTAAAATTTCAGAACATAGCTTTCATTCCATCAAGGTTTAGCTTACTAACTATTTGAATCATAATTTATTTAAAAAGTTCATTTGTTGTGATTTATTTTCTCAGTACATATGCATTTTTTTGTTTTGCAGGATTTATTTATATATGGAACAACTTCATGTTCTAATACGCTTTTTACTTAAATGTGTGTGTTCTGCGATTAAAAGTAAACCTGTGAATAACAGTAGGTTGTTGTAGATTGGACAGGAATAAAAGTGTCAACTTTCAAAATTTGAGTGGACATATATTGTTCAACACCAATGTTTAACGTCTATATATATATAAGATATACTCCTGGGTGTATGCTCTGGAATTTATATGTTATTTATATGTAATTTTGGTATGTGTTAATTAAGAAGAAATCTGGAGTGAATGAAATAAACACAAACGTAAATAAAAAAGCAAATAATTTATTTAAGATCCATCTAAAATTGCCTATAAGTTTTTAAGGTAGAATAAAGCTGAGCAAACTATCTTTTTACCTTACATTTTTTAATTGATTTGAATAAAATATAGAGTCGCATAGTTTTCTATAATATGTTTTGTTATGAGAACTTAACTATTATTTAAATTATAAAATTAAAACTTACAAATGAGGAACAGATTTATTTAACTTTTTAGATAATAGATCTTTTTAAGTATTTAGTAATTTATTTTATAAAGCAATTTGTTTTGCAATTTAAAATATAATATATATATACTTTAATGAATATGTATATCAAGTTTTTTCAACTTGCATGAGTATATTACGTATCTTTGCATTGTGATCAGTGGTAAATTATCGCATACACCTAAATGATGAAGTAGAATTTGTGTTATGGTCAGGTATTTCTATTTATGATAATTAAGTACTTAATTACGAAACTTACTGCACACAGCGCACTTGCACACTTAAAGATACCTTTTTATATTATGAATTTATGCAATAGTCATAAATTGTACACAAACTAAGTAACTTCAAAATATTTACTGAACAAAAAAATCTGAAGTTCACCACGTGCAAAAATTACAGCACAAGCGTTTACGAACTGCGATATCATGCATATATCGGCTGAAATCTACTATGTAATATAGATGATGAATAATATATATTCATATGTATCACACATTGATATTGTGAATAGTTGGTGACATTTTGGCATTATCTATGTTGACATTGAAATGGATTAAATCGATCCATACTATGAAACGTGTACTAAGATAAACTATATTGCAGTTCTTCCATGCACTTCCCATGAGAGTTAAGAGAATTTTCAAAATATTTACTACTTTATTTACTATTCACTGATAAAAATATTATAGTAAAAACTATACATTTATCTAAGTACTTAAGACTAGTTTAGATAATTGTGTGTTTTTTACAATGTTATTTACTATTTACTATTTCACAGTGTGAGCGAAATGATTTCTCTAGTATTTAGTGTATGAAGTACTGTTTTGCTTAAATGAGATTTTAACTCGAAAAAACAAACAGACAGATAGCCTTTAAATACTTAAAACAATGTTGAGGTAATACTAATACATTTTACTGTTGTTTTATTGTTTAGATCACTTCATTAATATATTTTTGACCCTGTCAGTGACAATACTCGTGCACCTGTCCATGCGTATGGCTATAAATTCACTTGATTCGAAAGTGATTTTCAATTTGAAATTACTTCAAATTGCCATTGTCAATCATAAAATTAGCTCGTGCTTGCCGTCATTATTTCAATGATACTTGTTCATTTCAAAGCATGCGATTATTTATTTGTGAAAAAATCCATATATTAAGTATAGTAGAATTATACTCTACTTGGTTGACGAAAATTAACTAAACTAGCATTTATTTTACTGATTTTTTAATTTGGCATTTTTACGATGCTATCAATTTCGTACCAGTTAAAATTAAATTAATTTAAATTTTAAAATTTCTGGTTATTAATGTTATTCTGTGAAAAACAATACAGTATTGTGTTAGTTAATGACGCGAATGTTGTTATCGGTGCGTATATGATACATAATATATATAAGATCAATAAATATTTTATTCCCTTAAAAATCCATCTTTTTCAAAATTTTCTTTAGTACTTAAGCTTTAGTGTAATACATAATATATATAAGATCTAATTTTTTTTATCCCCTTAAAAATGAATTTTTTTCAAAATTTTCTTCAGTAATTAATCTTTAGTCTATTTTCTATTTCTAATATGTTAGTTTTGTATAAGTAAATATATTTTAACTAATGTGGAATCATCATTACTCTATAAATAACCTTTATTTCTTAATTTCGCTTTATGATCCGTTTAAATATACTATTATTCAGTTTTCGTATAAAGCGGTCATGTCATCTAAAATTTTTTTGCTTTAAAAATACTGAAAACAGTTTCATTGTCAACTTTTTAGTGAATTTTTAAGGTTTATATTTATAATCTTATTCTTTATAGTCTAGAACCTAAATATCAAAACTCTGCAATCAAGCATTAGAAATTGGTGTCATCTTTAACTACAGGAGTCCAAACTGTTCAAACGTTGTGAACAGAGCCTATGCGTAGGATGGATACTCCGCAAAAGTATTTTAAAAATTGGCTTACCAGTATTATATATTTCAAACTTATATACATATCTAAAAAACTGCTTTAAATTAACAGAATGATATTATTTTTTCTTAATATATCATTTTGAAAATAATTTTATCGAATGGTTAATATATTCGGTTCTCCGAATCGTTAATGCGGCACCTGTATAAGTAGTAGGTTCTTTAGCTGCGATAATGACATATTTAGTTGCCTATAATATAGTGTTTTTCTAACTTAATAGTGAAAATAACAAATATTTAATAAAAGCTTGTATTTCAGTTAGTGTGTCTAGCTTTTTGGAGCAAAATAATTTATACTTATAATAATTATAATTATGACTGTAATAATTATAATTGTAATAATAATTGTAATAATTATAATTATTTATAATTACATTTCTCATATTTTTATAAATAATTACTACTCGACCCGTCTGATATCATGCAGTTGATTTAAGTGGCATTTGAAGCATATATAATAAGCACTTACTATTTGATGTAGCTTTATATGCTTAGTATCATCTAGTTGATTTATGTGATCACACTTGAAGCACACTTTTATTTTATTTAAATAATTTTCATTCAAGTAAAGCAAGATTTACAACAAATTTAAGTCATCTTTAAATCAGCAACTTTACTGACTTAATTCACCTTTAAGTCAGTATTGAGATTTAAGATACGACTGTAAAATCGGTAGTTTATTTTTTTTGTCATGTGTTAGAAATTTCGATGTCGTGACGTAGAACATTTTCCGTGAAAACAATCCAAAATTTGAAAAAAAAAAAAATAACAGAACCATTATAGCATACAAACCTATTTAAAAACAAACAACAAGAGATTAGCCATCGAAATAAAATATATTATATATTCTAAAAATACTGAAAAAACGATTTAAGCTCTTTGGATGATGTATTTTTAGAGATGTTTTATGAGGTTTTTATGAATAAATGTTTTTTTTCGGGTAGAGTTTTCTTCGACACTTTGTATCTCGGGAATCTTTCTATATAATTTTTCGTTTTCTAAACCCAGGAATCTCTTATGTTTTTATGTCATTTTGTTAAAAAACAATTTGTGAATTACATTTTTGTTATATCGAATTTACAAAATTATGAATTATTATTAAGATACTTTTTTACTTAATGAAATATTTTTTTATTGAATGTATTAGTTGAATTTTTTAAAAAACTTCACGAAATTCAAAAAAAAAAGTACACATATAGCAAGTTCTTAATGTTTAGAATTAAAATAATTTATTAAAATATTTTTAAATCTTAAATTTTTTAAAATAATAAAACCAATTTGCATATAACTGAATACATAAACATAACTGAATACTTAATGTATCTTCTTCCCAAAATAGACTAGACAATAGTAATTAACATAAACAAGTAATTATTGAAATAGTTAAAATTTGATTAAATCAATATAATCACCTCTCTGGTATTAGATCTTAACTTAAGATCGCTATTGTGTCGCATAAGTCATATTATGTATGAGAAACAATGTATATATTATTAAAGTTTAAGGTATAGCAAAGATGCTTAGACAAGTTTAATTTCTTTAGATAAATTTGCCTTTACTTCACAAGGTCGTCTATCACGCGGACTAAAAACATGTTTTTGTATAAATTCGTAGACAATATAAATAAAATCAAAAGATTCAAAAAAAAATTTATATATTTTTAGATCTGCTTAAAATTATTTCATAGAGAAAATAACAAACGTGACAATCACATTTTGAAAAATATTTCAACTTATAATTTATGGCATAAAATTTTATAATTTTATTTAGTTCATCATTAAGATTCGAACATTAAAAAAGAAAAGATTCGGTACTGCAGCATCGTGTCTTCTCAGTGTGTTACGATTAAGCATAAGTGCAATCATCCAATGTACTTAATTTAGAAAGTGAAAATGTGTAATTATTTCTAATTATTTTTCATACATTTATAACAAAGAAATTATAAAAAAAAAATTTATTTTAAAATGGGATCTATACACATTTCTATACACATTTATCGGCATCTTATTGGTGTGATTAAAAATGACAACGAATAAAATGAACAATAAAATGAAAGGTATAATAAAAACCCGTTTTGATGATCTGGCAAATACCCTATCTCAACTCAAATAAATGGAGAATAAACAAAAAATTTGGTGAAAGTTGATTTAGGTAATGATTACTATGAGCACCAATAGCAAATGGATATATCTTCATGAACCACTTGATACCACTCGACTCTCATCCCAATGTTTCCATTCATAACATCTTTATTTTCAATGTGACAAAATAGGTCGATCCAAAGAGTCCCAGTGCGGATAATGGTATAAATGAAATTAGCTTAACGTTAAATTTTCATACATGCTAGCTACAGCACAGGTGCCTTACATTTGCCAACGCTGTATTTGACAGTAGTAATTTTTTAAGAAATAATGTTATATGATTCGATCAAAAAATACGTAAAGAATAGAACCCTGAAATTATTTAGAAAAACTGACAGGCTTACCAATACCGCGTTATCAGATCTGAGGTTAGTTATTGCTTAGTCTAATGAAGTGATAAACAATAATCCAGTCAAGACGTAGAGAGGGGTTAAGAAGAAAAAAGTGCTTAAGTGTATGGACTCAACTAACCTCAATATAATAATAATAAATCTATGTTAGTAATTGTGTCTACTTTTAACGTAAAGTTTTAATATAAAATAAATTTGTTGTTAATTTTTTTTGAATTGCATTATATATATTTTTGAAAATTTAACCGGTTTAATATATTAGATATTTAATTCTTTATACATTTTGTACTTTTGATGCAATAAATAAATAAATAGCTTTTAAATAAGATGCCTATTATGGTGATAAATGCTGAAAGAGTAAAAGTTTAGAATTAAAGGAGATTTTGGAACGTCTCTCATAATTATATTCTGTATTGTTAGTAATATCCTTAAAATATTAAGTGCTCAACATTCTGTGAAATTAAAGAATGTTTCAGCAAAAAAGCTTCAAAAACTTCTTGCGAAAAATTTGTTGACATTCTACATGATGCTTACTACAAATATACGTATAGGTCTTGTTCTATCCGGTAGTGCTAGGGAGCAATAAGTTTATGTGTGACTTATTGTCGGCCAGATTACTTACTTACATAATACAAGGACGAGTTAACTGAAATTTTATATTATTTTATATTATATATTAAGTATATAATATTATTAAATATATTATTTTTTCATATATTACTTCTAAAATTTATTTAATTAACTAGTAATTTTGATAATTGAAAGTAGAATTGATTTGAAATCTTTTATTGAAAGTAGATTTCAGACTCATTCAAAATTAATGCATTCGAAAGAAAAATCATCAAACTTAGTAGTAAATAATTTTTCTAATATTAACAATTTAAAATTTAAATGGGCATGCCACAGTTTTGAAATAAAAGGCTCTCATCTGCAGTTTTTAACTTAAAAGTGTATATAGGTATGACTTCGTTGCTCTTAATAAAAAATAGGAATATTTAATTAATATTTAATTTTTTTTTAATTTTTATTTCGTTTTTAATTTTTATTTCGTTTTTAATTTTGTTTTATTAAAATATGTTTATTTTTTTCTAATATTTTTTTTCTAATTTAATTTTATTTAAAAATTTTTATTGATGTTTTTTTTTTAATTTATATTTTTTGTAATTTTTAATTGCGCGTGTGTGACTGATTTCATAAAGTTAATTTTTTTTAATTTATTTCAATTTATTTTAATTTCTTGGCAAAATAAACAATTTTTTTAGAGCAAAATTAAAATGCGTAAGAATCATAAACTATGTTCGCTAAATTTTTTTGTTTCTTGATGTTTTGAAATATTTTCAAATAAAAAATGAAAAAATATAAAAAGTTTATTCATTTATTAGTTTATTTATACATTATTCGGCGACATTTTTTGTGGCAATTAACTAACATATATTTCTCTTTTTATTTGCGACATTAAAAATTGTCAGTTGTATTAATAATACTTTGTTTACACTCAATGAATCTAAAGTTTATCTATATTTATATATATATATCTATTATCATGAATCTGTATATATTATATATCTCACTAAAAAGTAAAAAAACGACATATTATTGACAATACCACGAAATGGTATTTCAAGTGACAATATTATTTATCATCCGCTAAAAATTCGTTTGACTTATATTATTTTGATGTATTATAAACTATTCATTTCTATATATAATACTTTTAGCCAGAATATATAATTAATACAAATTACTCTCCGAATTCTAAAAGTATAACTAAAACACAAAAAATGGGTGATTTAGGATCACAACTTACTTATGACATATCTTATGCCATAATAAACTAAGTGAAAGAATATTACTTAAATGTAGGAGAATGTAGGTATAAGATGGTGCAAAGAAATCCATTTTCAATATTAGCTGACAAACATTCTATCAAGGAAAAGTATGTCTACAAAATCTACAGTCCAAAAGTTTTGGAAAATAACTTTTTGAAATACACTAAGCCTAAAAATCAGATGTAATAAAAGGTAAATTCTTTAGCAAAATTTTCCAAAGATAATACATATAATTTTCAAAATATTGAATTTGAATCAACTTATTTCCTATTTCCTAATTTTTTCAACCTATTTTAAAACTAAAACATATTTGGCGATAATTTAAAGGGCTAAAAACTGTTATATTGCTATTTGGATAACATGTCCAAATATCTTTAACATCCTCTTTCTCAGTTATCTAGTATATTATAGTACGATATACTTGAACCTTTTAGTATTAGAACAATGTTGGCGAATCTTTTTTGAAGCTCGTGTCAAATAGTAGAATCATTTCATTGTCGAACTTTTTGTGTGCCCGGAATGTTATAAATGAAATTAATCTTAAGTGAACTTTTGAAGTGTACTTTTTTTGGCATATGTACCAATAGTTTACCATTGCTATATTGAAAAGTAGAAGGTTAAAAAAATGCTTATGATAGCATTTAAAAATCTCATTTAAGTGGTACAATATAAAGCATATGACGCACATATATATTTTAAATAAATTTGATCAATATTCAAAAATACGTGCGTTATATTCCAAATGTAATGTATTTCGATAAGTTTTGATATATATATAAAAAATCTGGTGTATGTGTAAATTTTTTTAAAGCTGTATTATATAATACAACTTTATGCATGAATATGAAGCAAGAGTTGAATCTTGAGAAAGTGTCATGATTTTATAGATTTTAAATCTTAACACCAGTCATCAGTGTATTCTGTGTGTGTCTTATGTAGAGGACTATACGCTATTATAAATCTATTTTTCTATAAATACCTTCAAAATAAGGAAAATATTATGAAATCTATATTCTTCTCGTATAAATATATTATACATTATGGAGAGGCTTCGAAAAGTAGTAAACTACTATAAAAATTCTTTTTAAATTATTTTAATTAATTGGTTTTTTGGTTGACAATAAGCTGTTTTGATTATTGTCAAATACCCATCATCAGTTGTCTTGAAATTATATCTTGTTTTTATTTATTCCTAAATAATTTTTTGAGACTGCAAGTATCAAGGTTGAAATCGTACCCTGCCAAATTTGAAGCTCAGAGTCAGCGTTCATTAGCCAACTGACCCAAAGCCGTATTTAATTTGTATGTTTGTACTTTAAATTTTTGTTAATTTGCTGTAAAAATTCATTAACATATTTAGGTTAATTTAAATTTCTAAGTTTTTTAATAATTGGGTACTTCCAAACAAATTACATACTATTTCAGTTTAAGGTTGCATATAGTGCATGTTTTGGTGGCTTTCACGAAACGTAGCACAGATATAAAACCGGTAACAGTCTATGACTTTTAAAAACTCGAACAGTTTGTTTTTGTATCATATGGATCATAAAAGTAATTTTTTTTATAATTTAATTAACGTACGCATCCTGAGTAGTATTAGTATTATTTGCCCTCTATAAAATTTCTCTGCTGGTGAATTTATGCCACAGTTTTCTGTCAATTTTTTGTTTGGTTATTGTGGGTTGTTTTAAACTAAATGTGACTAAATTTAAATGCTCAAACAACCAATTTTTTAAAAATAATAGTCATTTTTTTTGAATCCGATTATCTGGCAACTTTATTACCCGGTTGTCATAAATAAAATTAAGTTTTGATGTTAGAGTATAAACCCAGTTTCTCTATGAACCATATGTTATAGTTTGACGTATTTTTTAGCAGACGAAAAGTTCTCTATATAGAATGTTTCTAATTTTTTACTGCCTCATATCTTTCAACATCTCATACTTGCGCCGCATAATTTTGAACTGATTTAATCGCTGTTTTAAAATATTTGTATTTTACAGACAAAAATATTTTTTAATTTTTTAGATCTATCTTCCACATAGTACAATTAATAGCTAATTTGACATCCTTCAACTTGTCACGTAAGTGGGTTTCAAAGTTCGTCTTATATTTTGTATTTATTTCTAGATATTCAGAATATATCACGCCTTCTAGTTGTTCATTATTTAAAAACCATTTTTTTCGTATTTATTTAACTGTCTGGCGAACCTGTACTTCTTGACAATCATAAATTTTGATTTATTAGTGCTTATGGCTTGTTCCTACAAATCGCAATATTCTTTTAATTTATTGTATATTGCAATACTTTTGGTAAATCTACAAACAAAACAATATCAGCATATATCATATAGTAAAATATTAATGGGACATATTAGCATTCTTAATTCCATCACGAAAAAATTTGCTTAAGTTATCCATTAACAAAGCAAACAACAGAAGGCTTAACAAACAAACTAGCTTTAACAGGGTAACCATTTGAAACCATCTTGAGATATATCTTCTATAACAAACTATTTAAAGTATAGACTTCGCTGTATTTTCGTCATTTTTGTGGAGAGACACAGCTGACTGGGACATTATGTTATAAATAATTGCAAAAATATTGTATTTAATATTTATTAAGGATTTATTTTTTAGCTCTACTATAGAAAAAGTTTCTCCCCTTCTTCGGTAATAATTTATTGTTTATTTTGTCTTCTTTTGTAGTTTTCATACAAAATAAAAGTGCTAAAATTAACTCGAAATAAAAATAAATAAATAACGACTGATTACGTTATCTATATTTATGTATATATAATAGTCTTTATATCTTAATTTTCATAAATGCAATCTAAAATAGACAATCAAAATAAAAACAAATAAAATGTTCAATTAATTGATCTATGTATCTACAAAAAATAGCAAAGAAAAAATCTGAAGTAAATTGAAACTGCTCAATTGATCGAAGGGCATAGATTTTTTTTTAGACATCTCAAGAAAATAAAAGAAATATTCAAAACGCATTGCATGGTGCGATAGGATCAATTATTACAGTTTATGGAAAATTCCCAAACATATAAATAGATATTTAGTCCGTTTGTCAAGCTAAGAAACGCTAAATAAGAGACATAAAGAAGAGGGGTCCGTTGAAGCATGCGTTGGGAAATTTCCATTCACCAGCAGACCAAAATATAAATTTATGTACTCGATTCAATTGCAGATTGACAAGTTTGGAAAGAAACGCGTACATGTGCACATGCATGTGGGCATTTCGCAGACCGCTGAACGTGAGACGAGTAATGAATGAGTAAGCAAGCATGTATCTGCATATGAAGTATACGAATAAGATTTATTCACTGGAGAGCAATAAATAAAAAAAGAATACTGAACATTTTTATGATGCCGTAAAAAAAGAATAAATAAAAAGATTTCATGTTTTGGTCTTTTTAGACTTTAAAAGAATTGCTTTTTTTTTTGGAAAAAGGATGATGAAATATATTTTTAAACGCATGAAACGATCACGAGTTAAAAAATGAAAATTTAAAAAAATATCTGTGAAAAATATAAATAAACAAAGGATCAAAAGAAAGTTACTAGGATTTTTCTAAGTCCAATGAGTGCTGTTATTTTTATTAAGAATCATTAGGGGGTTTTAGTTCATAAAATCTTGCTTCTGGTATTAAGCATAGCCAATAAAGTCTTAAACACTGATTCTTTTTCCCTGAATTTCATACTTTAAAATAGTTACTACTTAAAAATTAGTTAATCACTGAGCTCGCTCAACGTGTTTGATTCAAATGCTAAAGAAAACAAAGTGAGCAAAAATAAGAACAAACTGCTTAAAAATTAATAGTATTATCTATTATTATATCTTGAGTTTAATATTGATATTTCAAAATTTAAGAGAATAATTAACATAAAACTTTTGTTTTTGCTCTTTGAACTTTAGAAAGTAAAGATGTAAAAAGTATGTAAAAATTTAATTTGAAATATATATTTATGTTGTGTTTCTATATCACATATCAAAATTTATAAGGTAAACGCAGACTTTATTGGCTATTTGTAGGTAAACTCATTGTCCTTCGATTCGTTTCAGGGGGTTGGGGCTTACTCCTAGACGTCCATCTTTCTAACTACACGTGCCTATTTAAAAGTAATTATTGAAATCAAAATGTTAACTATTTATTATTTATTAAATTAACTATTTATTTATAAAGAAATTTATTTAAATTAACCAGGAATTATAGTATAAAATGAACACCTTTCGTTAGATAATCTATATTTTTTTTGTACATTTAAAATGAGAATAAATGATAGCTAGCAGAGTAACAAAGAAATTCCTTGCCGTATAAAACTGCAAGAGCAACTTTTAAAGTATAGGAAAGTTTTCTGTAATATAAAGTCTACCATAGAAATTTATTCGCAATATCTCAAATATTGGTTGTATGGTACAGATACTTAAACATTAAAAGTTAAATCTATTAACAATTGAAAAGTGTTGGACGTATTATTTTACCAGCGAAAACTCAAAGTCTATAGGATGAAATGTCTTGGTGAAGAAGATGAAGATGAAGAAGAAACCAAGCCTCATATATTGCAAAGAGTTTTTTGCTATTCTTCAAAATACTTGCGCTTTCCTGTGTGGTCTACAGCTCATTAAATTTTGCGAAGTCATAATTGTCAATTAAATAAAGCGCGAATAACACTATAATTATAAGTTATATCCTTGGTGGTAAACTGATTAATATTTTACTTAATATTAGAAGATTAGGCAGCAATATCGTAACATACTCGTATAATATATACGTACAATTAAGGTAAGATAGATTCATTGGCTATTGTTGGGCTTAAGAATCGTTTACTTGCTGACAGAAGCCAATGGATGAGTAGCTCCATGTTTCCTTTTTTAAACACTTACTATATTTCAACCCCTTTCTAATTCATATGATGGAAATTAACACATGGCTTGGTGTAACGTAGAATATCTATTACACTAAATATATTTTATCAATTTGCAACTTGTGTATAGATAAGTTCTTCCCACACTGCCCCGTAAAATATATTGAAAGTATCTTTATCTTTAACAACGGCTGCCTTTATTTTTTGCCTTTATTTTTTTTTCTATTTCATTAATTGAAATCAAATGCATGCAAATTTATTTCGCAGTTAAACACAAACATTGCATGGAATCTATATTCACAATTAATGGAATATATTATTTATCTTTAAATATATCAGCAGATACTAAAATTGTATAACAGCAAATGTAAATTTGTGTGCCCAGATTCAATTGTAGGAAATCGATTTGAAGTGCGCTCAGTTATGTTCATTTGAAAATATTTTAATATAACATTTAGGGTTACATGTTTTAATAGGGTTACAATATTGAATAGTATAGTTTAGTAGATACATATATAAAATATATAATATATGTAAAATATGTAAAATATGTAAAATATGTAAAATATATAACATATATAACATATATAAAATGTAGTATAATAGATTATTTATATTGAAAAATGATAAAAAAAGGTGCAATTTTCTCTATTTCACATAATATTGATTAAAATATATATTAATCAAAATCCAATTTTATAGAATACAAATTTCTTTGATTATTTATTCTTTGGTAGTATCTGTTGTGTGTTCAAATACTATAATGTTGTTAAAGAGTTTCAATTTGAATTGTTCTGAACAATATCTAATTATACTTTTAAAATCGATTAAATTAATTAAAATTGCTATAGCATTTGAATTAACCATTTCAAAATTTGAACTTTGATAATGCTATACTCATATACCAACTTCGTTCGTATATGTTATATGTCAATATATAGTGGATTCACATATGTGACCAATAAGGTCTAATTAATTAATTTCCAGTTTGTCCTTAATTAATATAAATTTAATAACTTAAATAAGTTTTCCTAGAATGTTCTTAGCCAATAGCTTTGGATCTTAAATAATATCAGTTTCTTTTAGGCACTTACTGTTGTAAAAATGGAGTATAAATTAGTATCTAAGAAAGAAATGAAACATTTTTTAGAAATTTACAGCGTTTGTTGAAGAAAGAAAGTACAATTTATTTATTTATATAGTTACAAATTAATTTACAAGTAACGAAAAGAAACAGTCGTCATCACCGAATATTTAGTATTTGATAAACACCTGCTCGCGATATATTCTGAAAGCATAAATGATTTGATTTGAGTATTAAAAAGGTATAAAAATGATTTAAATGGGAAGATTGTATCGATCTGCCAAACTAGAAATGTGCCATATTTGATATAAAATGGATGGTCAAATATATTCGTTTGGGAAAAAGTAATCGACATTTCTCTAATCGCGTTCCTCTAAAGTATTATAAGTTTAACCGAAAGTCATATCTTATAATTACTCTTTTGTTTTGGAATTCGTCATTGATTAGCTGATTAGTTTTAGATCAGTTATTATTAACCAAAATTGAATGAGAGTTCAAAAAAGGTCTGATATATGTAAGGATATATATAATATATATTCAAAGAGTTTTTATAGGATTTCTGTTGGTCTTAAAGAAGTTATTCAATCGAAAGGAACTTCCTAGTGCCCTTGTTTTTGTTCTGGAAATTTGAGTGTGAAAGATGCATTACGTTCAAGTAGGTCAATTAGTGTAATTTCAAGAATTTCACTAAATTTGTGGTTAAAATATTATGAAGGAATTGAAGATTAAAAATACAACAGTTGTAAAGAATTCACATTAAACTGATTACGAAATAAATATTAATGTTCAAATGTCTTATAAATTAAGTAAGAGGATACAAATTTGCAACAAAGAATATATGTGTGACTATTAATATATTTAATATTTATTTGTTCGGTAAAATTTTCATAAAATTTTTTTAGGAAACTCCATAATAATAATGTAATTAAATGTTGTAATATCTCACCATGTAAAAGACATCAAACTAACTTTAAAACGTTGGAAAAAATTTTATATGCAATATAAAATATTAAAAAGAACAACAAAGTTTTTTTATCAACATAAAATAAAAAGTTATATATATTAAAAGTATAAACTTCAAACAATTATAAATGTTAAAAATGTTCATTATTTAGTAAAAAAGGTACTATAATTGTTAATTTTACGTTATATAGTTTGATATTATATTACTTACAGACTGTTATTGAACATCGTTGTAATCTTTTGTAATAAATGTATATTGTAGTATAAAAATAAGCAATATAGATATAGATATAGATATAGATATAGATATAGATATAGATATAGATATAGATATAGATATAGATATAGATATAGATATAGATATAAATATAGATATAGATATAGATATAGATATAGATATAGATATAGATATAGATATAGATATATAGATTGTTTATCTCCAAATCCAAATAAATAATTATAAAACAGTTTAAATTTTAAAATAATAAATTTTAAATTTTAATTGCTATATTAATATCATATAATTAATGTATAAATTTAATATGTAAAAAATATCAGATATTATATTGGATATTGTTATTGTATTCATACTATACATATTGAATATATATTAAAATATATTCATATGAATATGTTATATATACAAGGTGAGATGAAAAAACTGCAACCAACTTCAGACTGCTGTCATTTCTAAACCGCTCGTCCCACAGCTGTCAGATTTATTCTAGTGACAGCTCATTATATTGTTTACAAGCGCACAAAAGCATTTTGGTGGGAATTTTTCAAAAAAAAAGTTATTTGTGATGGAATTCAAGCGTGATAGTGTGATTGCTTTGCATTTGGCTGGAAAACCACAAGTGGCTATCGTTAGAGCCCTCCAGCATTTAGAAGTGAATAAATGTTTTGTGTCTCGTACCATCGCTCGTTACCATGATACTGGTAGCGTAGCCCGACGTCAAGGAAGTGGACGAAAAAAAACAGCAACATCGGCAGAAATGGTTCGAAAAGTGAAAAAGCGAATTGAACGAAATCCGCGTCGCAGTGGACGAAAAATGGCTCGTGAGCTGAACATATCGCAATATGCCATTCGGCAAATATTGAAAAATGAGCTTGGACTAAAGCCATTCAAGTTCCAAAAAGTGCAAGATCTTACTGATGCGCAAAAAAAAGTTAGACTCGAAAAAGCTAAAGAGTTGTTTCGCTTGGCCGAAAGTGGTGAACTGCCGAATTTGGTTTTCTCCGATGAGAAACCATTCGTTATCCAGCAGTTTGTAAACAAACAAAATGATCGTGTTTACTTGCCAGAGAGGTCAGCTGAAAATTTGCAACTTCGGTTGGCCATCACAACTCAAAAGCCGGCCATGGTGATGGTGTGGGCCGCCATAACAGCCGATGGTCGCTCGCCGCTCGTATTCATCGACCGTGGTGTCAAATTAAATGCGCAAATCTATCGCGAAAATATTTTGGAGGGAGTTCTGAAGCCCTGGGCACGCAAACATTTCGGCCGCAGACCTTGGACATTCCAACAGGACTCAGCACCATCGCACTCAGCACGCGCCATCCAAGAATGGTTAAGAAATGAGGTTCCTCGCTTCATTTCCACCGCACAATGGCCACCAAAATCTCCGGATGCCAATCCGTTGGACTATTGTGCCTGGGGTATTTTGGAAAGCAAGGTTGGAACTAAAAAATACCAAAGTGTCGATCATCTCAAGCAAGCGCTTCGCCGAGAATGGGACAAAATACCGCAGAGCCACTTTCGGGCCAAAGGTGGCCAATTCGAACAAATCTAAACCGATTCTCAAATTTGATGTTATTTCCGACATTTTTTGCTTTCATTCAATAAAATTTAAAAAAAATGAAAAAATTTATGGCGTTTTACTTTGTTGCAGTTTTTTCATCTCACCTTGTATATATGCATAATATATTAATATAAATAATATATATATATATATATATATATATTATATATAATATATTAATATAAAATAAATATATATACGTATTAATTGATATAAATATTAATTATAATCTCCGTTTCTACATTCAGATAAAAGATATTATATTCAGGTTCAGGCTTCAGATATTATATTTGATATTAATATTGTGTACATACTATACATATTGAGTATGAGTATATATTATAATATATTCATATAATTAATATATATATTAATATGATATAATAATATATTTATATTAAATTATATAAATATTAATTATAATCTCCGTTTCTTAATGAGGCAATTAAAATCGATTTTAATTTAAAAAATAATTTAATGTATTATATGAATTTAATACCTACAAAATAGCATAGAGTGTAATAAGGTTGTAAATTAGAATAATTCGTTAATATTAAACTCCACATGTTTAAAAACAGTGCTGCAGGGCGCATGAACCTTAGGATATGACAGCACTTTTGGGATATATATTATTTTAGCGTAGTGATTAACATATAGAATTATTTTTATTATTTCGAACAATTGCTTATATTATATTTAATTGTTTACACGTTAATAGCACATAAAATAAACTAATGAAATGTGATGTAATTGGACTATAAGTAATGGTTTTATTACATAGACTTATTTGAAGAAATCGAAATATAACTACATATTATTCGAAATAAGTATTCAAGCTGATAATTGCAATGTTCAACTATAAAAAACCTGATATTGTTTTTATCCATTTAAACTTTATTATACACAATAATCATTGGGGGTCTTTCAAACTAATTATGCTGAATTATCTCACTGAACATGTTTAATATCAAATTCAACTACAATCCTGTATTTCAATCTGTATATATAACATAATCTAGTATACTTTGAGTGCTGTAAGAATTGCATTGCCAAATCCTTTAATAACAAATGCCGTTTATAATAATATTAGAATTATTACAATAAATGCTATTTCGTTATTTATTGTAATAAATGCCTTAAACTAAACGTATTGCCAATAAATCTTGCAATTGTTTACATGAAATAACCAAAGTAAATTCGAAACTATAAATATTTAATTTATAAATTCCTATAGTGCACGGTAGGAATACCCCACATTTCTCGTTTCACCTCAGCACTTTGTTCAGTGTGTCTAGTCTAATATGTGTGGTTGAAGATTTGCTATATAGCGGTGGTGTAATCAATAGCTTTGGCAACCCATTTATGAAGATAAATAATGAGAAATTGTGCACATGAACGAAAACTTGTTGATTGGCTACGGCCAAAGACGAGCCTCCATGGCTGACGTCACGTAAACATTGTGTGGCTGCGAATACCAAGAAAATGTGTAATATTAACGTGAATTATCAACCATTAAATTTTACCATGTGATATGATGAATAAAAATATATATTTTTTTTAATATATGAATAAATTATTTAATTTTCTTTACATTTATATGTTTTTATATGTATTTTATTTGCTAGTATATATATAGTACATATATTTCTAAGAATTATATTGCGTAAATGGTAAAAAATGGATAAAATTTTCTTTAATACAAAAATGTGCAAATACTTTTTTACCACAAATAAAATATCTTAATTAGCATGTTTTTATACAAAAATTAATATACACATAAAATATAAGTATATTTATATATGAAAATTATTACTGAAATGAAAAATCCCTATATATGATGCATATGTCAGCATTGTAATATTCTCTATAAAAGCATGTCATTAAATAATTATTGTAGAGAAGCTTGTTTACATTATCCCAATTATATCCGCATTTGAATACCTGTATAAGCTAAGATCTTTCTTCAGTGGCGGGGGGTAAGTGAAGGTCAACTTACATCGTTCTATGAGTAGTTCATGCCCAAAAATAAACGAACAGCCCACACTGTCGGTTTCTTTAAAATGTGCAAAATAGCAGAAATTCTTATTTAAAAAAGAAATTCAAATGAAAATTATTTTTAATTTAATTATCTAAAGAAGCATAAAGCTTTTAGGAAATATTTAAGAACAATAAAAATTGAGTGCAAAATGTGCGAATTATTGTATTTCAGCTTAACATTTTCTGATGTAATAGTAAAAATTTTTTTTAAACATTTTTAAATTTTAAGTATTTCAAGTTTTTCACTTAAAGATGTAAAGCTTAAGCTATTTTACATCTTGCTTTTGTTTGCAATTGAAACCAAAAGCATAATTCTATTTTTTTAAATTAACTATTTCCTCTTAAAACGTTTTGAGTAATTATAAAAATTAAATATAGTTATTAATAATAGTAATAAAATATAAGTAATAATTAATTATCATATAAGGTTGTACTAATGTATAAAAAAGTGAAATTTACTTACTTACTTACTGCTGTCCTTCTCTCCTAGTGGAGCATAGGGCCTCTTACATTAATAATCGTCGTGTATTACTTGTAGTAAAATCGTGTACTAGTTCACTCTTAAGATTACAGATTTAATGATACAGAAATGTTACATTAAAGATAAAAAGTCTTTCATGTCTAGTCTTTCAAATATTTTGAATATGAACATGAATTCAATAAAAGCATTCAATAAAAGCTTTGCATATTAGCTTGATACACATGTATAAGTAGTTAACTATATAATCGGTAGTGATCCACTTTAGCTCGCTAATGATATTGTATAAAATAGTATTTAACAGAAAAAGCAGAACTTCGAGTGAAGCATTACATTACATTCGAGAGCATTACACCTACTGCCGTAGTCTACTAAAGTAATAATTGTTTAAAGCTATTGAGGAGATATCAATTCCGGAGTACAAGAACTTCAAAACTCTTATCTTATTACAGTCAGTGCATAATACGAGTACTAAAGATGCTTTAAGGTGTATTTTCTGTTTGGAAATTTTTGATATATATAACAGAGTCAAAGACCTCGGCTCGGTTATTTTAATTAAAAAACATAATCACATATTATTTATAATAAAAATTATAGCGTTACTCATATTTGAATATTTTTCGTTGATATTATTTTAAATAATTTTCCGCTATGAAACTTTCAATTCATCGGAAAACAGTTTGTTTATTCATTAAATATATATTGCATTCTTTGCAACACCAACGCCATCTTGTAGGTCTCAACAGACCTGGCAATCGACGGGTGCGTCTCATTTAATTATATTTCATTAAAATCGATAGGAGAGTTTCCATAGGCATTAAGCGACGTTGAAATAAGCAAAATATTTTTTTACAAATTTATCTACAGAAATTTTTATTGTTGTTATTACTAATACAATGTGTTGCTATAAATACAATATTGTTTATAATATAATATAAATTTCAAATCTTTTAATTTTAAATCATTATCTTTTAATTCTTAAGACTGTTTGCTAAATGGATAGTCCATTACTTGTACTGATTACATTGTAGTTCTTAAACTATCAATATTTTTCAAAATAATAATACATATGTAATTATTATTGTAAAAAGAGAATATCAATTTATTAAAAAGATACATTGAGAAATCTGCTGTGCTCATGTTCTACAATTCCCAGAAAACTTACCCAATATCTTCATTTGTAAGTTGTCGAAGACAAAGAACTTTGACAATTTGAACCTGAAACTATTGGATTTATCCATAAGCTAAATTTGTGCTCATATTCTTCAATTGGTAAAAAGCATCACTAATATCTTCATTATTATCTAATAAAACCCAAAGATATCTTAGAAATTGAATCCTTAGGCATAACAAAATTCCTCATGTACTTCATTCAAAAAAGAGCCTCAATATCTTTATTTGTGGCTTATAAAGCCCAAACATATCTCAATACTTAAAGTCATGAACCTAAAGTCATATTGAAGTTATTGATGTAGACTGATTTTTAAAAAAAATTCCATCTTGATTTTTATATCTTTGAACAGGAGGAAATTTGACCTTAAACCGAAAAACATTATGTGGTTTATCAGTAGCCTTAACCGCTATTCAAGAGGTATGCTTGAATAAGAAATCCTGTATAGTAATGATTAGTTAGTTCGTTAGTTAAAGTGATCGGTTATGCTTAAGTTAACCAATTATTAAAAATCTAATATCTTCATTTGAATTTCACTACATACAAGCAAATGTGGAGAAAACTCAGTTCTAGTTATTTAACAATAATTACTTGTAAATATCTTGTATCTTGTAAGTCGCGGTTTATCGCTGTTTCTTTTATATTGGTAATACTACCTGATCATAATGCTAATAATAATTGTAGGACTATGATTTTTATATATCTGTTATATATCCACAGCTTTGAAATTACTAACTTATTAAGTATTAAAATATCTGTCTTATATATATTATTTGCACTTTTCAACTTATTTAAATATTGATTATTAAATTAATGTCTAGTTTTGTTATAACTAAAGTTAAACAAGTTCACTATTTTTTTAATTAATTCCTCACGTTTTAAAAAATTATTTTAATTGCATTTAAATAATTTTTATTGTATTTGAATACGTGAAATGAATTTTCGCACGTTTTATATGGTGCGGTGTGTCTTTCATAATCTCATACATATAAATATATTCAACATTTTCGTTATTAATATTCATTATATTTTTGCATATAAAATAGTTTCATCAACCCCAGCCGTTAGTTTCATTAATATTCAAAGTACTTGCAAATAAATGTCGTAAAAGACTACTTAATGAATTTCAAAAATGTCGCTTCTAATGCATTGAATGAAATGCAATAACCAATAATTATGAGCAATACTACTAAACTGGTTTAAAGCCAAAAAATTCCATTACTACTACTTTGAACAAATCTATACTAAATAATACGAGTACTAAAGTAGACTAAAAATTTATAAAATGAATACGATTATTCTTTATTAACTCAGTATTTACTCTATTACTATATCTGTTCATAGATTTTATTAAATATGTCCGTACTCGTAAAGTGAATTTATTTAATATTAGTATAGATAGTACGACTACTACATTTGTTTAGAACGCAAATAAAATGAGACTGAACAGAAACTTAAAGAAAGGATGTAAATTTTATTGACAATTAAATCAGATTTAAATTTATCTACCTTGAAAACAATGATCTTTAAAAAGTTTTGTGTTTAAAAAAATTAGTTATCACAATTGCCATAAAAAATATTTAACTCATGTCGCGTTAAGTGATCGAACTGCTTATTAGAAATGTCAATACAGACATTACACAATAAGAGAAGTTCATCGCTAATTAGCTAAATACTTTTAAAAACTGATTATACATTTCATTATTAAAAGTGATAACTTATCAATAGATATAACAATTGATTCCTTCAAAAAAATTAGAATTTCCGAAATAAAATGATTGTGATACTACGATGCCATAACAGATAGATTAACAAGATCCTAATGTAATAGAGTGCACCCGATCTAATTAACGAAATTAATTAACAAAATGTGCCGTAGAATTACAGAAACCTCCACTACTCACATTCTGTCACATCATGCAATGATTTTCTTAAAGCATACTTCAACCTGATATTAAAGCACAATTTATTTTACTGAAATGTAGAATTGAGAATGTGATATTGTTAAATAGACACTTATGAAGTACTTATGAAGTATCCGATCAACAATACAAATATATTTAGATATAATAATCCTATTAAATATGATATGGTTTATATGTATATATTAGAATTTACTAAAAGTCGTGCTTTCTGTCTGTAATAATACTGAGAATATTATAGGTAGGCTGAAAGAGAGTAGGCTGCAAAATATAACTATATATTTTGTGAAAAATATATACTTATGTTATATCTTCTGATAGCACGAAACGTATTTATTAGAACTATCTTACATAGAGCTTTGGCTTAAATCCCACTAAAGGTTTGGTCTTAAAAATACGCTTTAAAAAATATTTAAAAACAGCTTGGTGTGGTGTCTATGGTATGTCTAAGCAATATAGCTTTAAGCACGATTTTCGCAAAAATGAGAACTAGAAGATTAGCTTACGGCTAACCTGAATAAACTTAACTAAATATTATTATAACGATAAAAACATTTAACTTAATCTTTGCATATATCTTTTAAAATAAAAACCCAACAAATATTAGTTGGCAAAATATGATAATAAAATAAAATAATATACAATTATAAAATAAAATAATATATAATAAAAAAATTAAATAATGTATAATAATAAAATAAAGTATTATATAATAATAAAATAAAAAATTATAATAAAATAAAATAATATATTTAAATAGCAAAGAAAAGACAAGAACAAAAATTTTATTTAATTTATTGAAATTTGGCTGACCATACAACGCTGTTTCGAGTATTGCCAAGTACTTATCATCAGTGATCTTAGGAAATATTCTAAGTTTTAAATAGTTTCTTTTCGACGCATCACTCTCGCAAAAATTAACAAATAATATATAATTATAAAATATAATAATATATAATAATAAAATAAAATAATATATGATAATAAAATGTAATAATATATAATAATTAAATAAAATAATTTGAATTCTTTTTAACTGGTATTTGTAGTAAGACCTTCTGTGGGGAATTATGGGTGTCTGTATATAAATTATTTATTGTGTGATGCAGTTTAGATGCAATAACCATACCCTAGTATCTTATAAAATGATCATTAAGATTTGTTGTTTTTTAAATATAAAATATTATTGCAATTTTATTTTCATTAACACATTAATAAACACAAAAGTACTGGTGATCTCTATATATTTTCTCTAAATTTTAATTTAGAATTTTTTTTATTTATGTTTGAGAACTGTTTTATGTTGACAAAAAGTTGAGATATATTCCGAAATACATATTTGCTCTATGACATTCAAGATAAAATTAATTTTGTTGGAAAGTACTCGTATATGCTCTACAAAAAGAATGCGTGAGTCTTATTTCCGTTAGTATCAATTTCCGCGTTGTTTTTAGTATAAATTCTCTTTTAAAAAATGTGATAAAAATGCTTTAAAAACTGTAATTTTCTAAACAAAAATACTCAAAAAAATTATTAGAGAGTTGAATGGCAAAGCATAGATAAAAAAGTTTGTCTGTAAAAATGACTAAAAGCAGTATAACGACGACTATTACGCATAATCATATGAATTTATACAGGTTAAATCAGTATTTTGATATCAAAAATAATATAAAAAATTTTAGTACCAGAAACCTGAACTTAGTATCTTATGAAAGGTGGAAGTATACATTGAGGCATTGTTAGGAAGTGACTCACTATTTATTTTATCGGCTATATGTAGTTGCTTGTACTTAAATTAACTGACGTTGCTAAAAAATTTGCTTGCGAATACAACAAAACTCAAACATATATATTATTTCAGGTTTTCATTAATAAAAAAATGTATTTTGATTACTAATTAAGGTTAACTTAGAGAGGGAGAGAGATTAACTAAATAAAAGTTAAATGCTCTTAGTTTTAGTATGTAGCGTCGTACTGGATACTGGAAGGAGCTTTAAATAGATTGAGAATTTTATTTGCAATCTACAACATGCATTAGTTATTGAACTTTGCTGTAAGTAAAATTTTTTTTGAACTATCGTGTTTATCAACATTTCTTGTTAGACATTTACTTAGGGGTAATAAAGTGGTGAATATATTTTCTTTATAAAATAACTGTAATAGTCATAAAATTAAATTAATTGCCTTACTTTGATGTAGACAAATGTAGTCCAGGTAAGGGTAAAAGTGGGGTTATTGTGATACCATAGTTTTGAGACACATTAAGTATTTTCAAAAGAATTTTAAGTAAAGATACTTTGAATTTAGTTCGCGAAGCTACATTCTCGTTATAATAAAACATATAATATATTTGATTTTTACACTAATAATATCAATAGACGATAATGGAACATTTAGCAAATTTGAGTAATGACAAAAAGTTGAGTAATGATGTTGTCCTATCCTTCGCCTACCCGAGAGTTATGACAGTAATTGTTAAAAACATCATCTAAAAGGTCAGCATACTTTCCCATAAGATAGTGTCCCGTCCCGTTTACCTAAGACACAACTAACTTGAATCTGTTAGGTATAAATATTAAAATTTTTTTTTCTACTTTTTAAATTCTTGGTTAAAGCAGCAGTTTATTAGACAAGGTAGTACGAATTGAAATAAAGATCTGAATCAAAACATATTCGTAAATATTTTTGTGTAAATTTTTTTGTTTGATATATAAAGGTCCTATGACTTTGTGGTAGATAAGGAATAATCCGAATCGAAACGAAAACTTCTGCATATGTTTTGTCCTTCTATTTTTTCAAATATTTCCTCTCAATTTTTTTTTGGTAATTCCGACCCAGTAGTAGAGAATACGAATCAAATTGTTTACTTGAAATAAAACATTTCTGCATATACTACATACAATATTTTACTGCTACTAATGTTGGATAAAATTCTTTCAATTATTAAGTTAACTATGACTTATGACCCTTTAAAAATAAGGTAGTACAAAACAATATGAAAATCAGAACCAAAACTTTTGTATATATGTATTACTATCACAATTCTTGGCAAAAAATATTTTCCCCTTACTTTTTTTTGGTTAACTATGACTTTGTGGTAAACAATAAAATTGTTTGCTTATAGTTAAAAGCCAAATTCGCTATAACTTTAATCAGTACATAGTTTTACCCTTCAAACGCCCCACGCTACCAGCAGAGCGAAACAGCATAGTCATTTTATTTGATTTTCAAATATTTGGAATGCAACGCCACTACCAATTTGTGGCTTTCTAAAGTCCAAAGTTTAGAAAAAAATATATAAACAAATAAATTTATTTTAGCAAATCTTTGAGTTTTTTTGATTTCGATTTGTGTGTGCATGATGTCAGAAAAATTTCAGTGGGCACGAGCTGCAAATCTATATTTTTTACGATTATTTCGAGCAACTCTTAATTAGCAGTGGTACCAGCCCTCTTTCTTTCTTACTGACGTAATATCATTTATGGTTGAGATGAGGTTTGATTGGCTTGATTGATCTTAAATTAAGTGAAAATAAATAAATAAATTTAAATTCATAAAAAATAAAATAATGTTTTCATATTTATTCCGGAATACTTTCTTTAGACTAATTTTACCCTAATAAACTTATTTCGCAATTCATATAAAAATTGACTATAAGTTTTTTTAAAATGTCATTTCATTCCAATTAAAAGTACGGCTCAATTATTTCCCATTACGTATGTACGTGTAAAAATCCACGTCGATTTGCATATTGTGTAGATATATGCATATGAATAAATCGGAACAAGTACTACATGAGACCATTACTAGTATTCTAGTACGTAGGTCAATAAATTGTGTAAAATTGCTGTCTACGCATATTAATAATTCTACGAATTAAAATTGCAATAATTCTT
This sequence comes from Teleopsis dalmanni, assembly GCF_002237135.1. NCBI lineage: Eukaryota > Metazoa > Arthropoda > Insecta > Diptera > Diopsidae > Teleopsis > Teleopsis dalmanni. The sequence goes on along the minus strand of NC_051847.1, from coordinate 62,203,741 downwards.
TTTTTTTTTTTTTAATTTTTTACTTTAATTGTAAATAAGTTGCTACTTTTTATTCCCACAATTTTAAGTGTTAAGTATAATATTTTGATGAATGCAGTTTTATATATATATATATATATATATATATTTATGAATATATTTATAACTACGAGTATTTTGAATGTCTGGTCTGATTAGTTGAATATCTATATTCTCATGTTACGAATACTTTATGGATATGTTCGTACATTTGAACAAAAATGTTTGCACAGTGCAGTCAATATAACTAATAACACTGCAGAGGTGTACAACATTTGGCCCGTAATGTACAGTTTTATTATTTAGTACATAAAAAAAAATTTTAAAAAAATTGCAAAAAAATAAATTAACGAATATATAAAATATGATATAAAATTACTTCAAAAAAAGTTTGAGAACACAAAGCCAGCATATAATAATTAGAAAATAGTAATTAATTTAAGTAATTTTCTTTTTCATTGACTTATATAGAAAATAATATCATAATAATATATAAACTGAAGTAAAAATAACGTTGCGCAAGTTATGTTATATTTAATCAGTAAATCGTTTACAAGAAACTGTTTTAGTTTGTTACAATAATTCTTTTAACGAAATACTTTTTAAGCATACCGTTTAACACATATTAGTTGTAGGAAATTAGTACATTAGAAAAGAAAAAAAAAAGATGGTATGTTGCTTCAGATGACGACTTTAGGACAATGATACATAAAGCATGGAAGAATCTCAGATCAGGTGATTTTAAAATTAAAAATTCCAAAATATTACTTTTAATTATATCTACATATATATTTCTGTAAAAACATTATAAACAGAGCAACCTTTGGGTTCATAGTCAATATTTAACTTATTATATTTATATATATTTTATTTCCAAACAAATCTCGAAAAATATGACTTTCAAAGCTAGATGTTTTTACACCATCGGTTTTACTAAAAAATTAATACAATTATAACTAGTATAAGTGACGCTAATATTTTTCCCCAATTCCTCAAAATAAAATTTGGTTCTAAAGCAGTTGAAGCAGGTAGTACATTCTGTGTCAGGTCTGTGTCATTCAATCGTTCATCCCGCTCCTAAAAATAAATATTATTAAAATATTTATCTACATAATTTTTTACTTAATTTACTTACACCTAAACCATTAATACCTTGGGGTATTATGGGTGTTAAACCATAGCGCTGATGATTACGATCAACTTGTCTACGATTTCCTCCACCTTTACGACGCTGGACACGCTTTCTTTTTTGACCTGAAAGAAATATGAAAGATGATTTTTAAAAATCATCTTATTTTTTTTTGTGTATTTAGAGAAGATGATTTACCTCCACGCGGCATGTTGCTAAAGAATTGCCTCTTATATTGATTAATTTAAAATCTAGAATGACTTTCGAATTGGGTTAGTTACTTTTCGATTTTAATGAAAAACCGATGAATTTTAAACGAATTTTTAATAACATTTAAGAGATTTTTAAATGTAATGAAATTTATATATTTTTGATTTTTTAAGAAATTTTTATATGTTCATTTCTTAATACAATTGCTAACTAGATTTTTTCTTAAATATTATACCATGTCAAGTACATTGTTTTTATTTTATTTTCTGTTTTCAAACAATAATCAAAAATGTATTCAAAATGTCGTTCTTAGTTATTGCCTCATAATACGTTTACAAATATACACTAAGTATATACAAAGCCTCAATAATACTCTGAGCAGCCACGGAAACAGAAAACACGGGTCTTAGATTTTTATGTATAAATGTACAATATATCAAAGCAGCATCAGTGGTAATAAATGCAATAAATGTGTAGATAATAATAGTAATATATGTAATATGCCTTTCTCTTCAGTCGTCTATTAATATAATTTAATCTATTGTTCTATATAGTTATTCTGGGAGAATATATTATACTCTTTTTACTTACTAATTCGAGGAGCCCTAAAAACTCCTTGTAACTTACAGATCTGGTTACTTCTCTTATTCCTGTACACCAAATATGATTCAGTAGAGTTTGTAAGTTGCGTATTGATACGAATATCAACAATTACACTCTAACATAACTATTATCCATTGCAATGCGTTTAAAGTTCCCAGGAAGACGTGAACTATAATAACCATTATTTTCAAAAAGGCTCCATGTGTGTAAATAATCCACTTGATTTTCCAGATGAAAGCATGGAAACTTGTTAACTCTACTAAGCAAATAAAGAAACCATCTCTAAAACATTGAAGCCAAATAGTCTATAGTGCCAGACAAAGACATAGTAAGTGATTAATAAATTCGACTGCCTCTTTAACATGGCAGCACCTACAGAGTGCACCAACCACCTACAGAGTGAAGCAACAATTGGCTTTAACTTCTCAACTTAACTCATATGTACATATGTACACATAAAAAAATAATATAATCAAAAACTGCAGTAACGACAATTATAGTAACAGAAAAATAATGGGGGAATAAAAATTTTATTAAGTTTGAAAATGTATAAAGGAAACCTTTTTCAGAGAAAATCACTTAAAATTGTAGAAAAAATTAAATAGATTAATTTCATAATTTACTACGCAAATTTATTGTATTCTAAGATAACAAATTATTAATTTTATCTAAAGTGCTAACGAGGAGGTTCCGAAACTACAGTTAATGAAAAGTTAAAACGGATATCATGATTACGCATTAATAAATCATATACTGCCTAAATAAATATGTTTCGTTTTTTCATTGAATCTATAAATAAATGACTTGCAAAAAAATGAAGTGTTATTTTGTTTTCATTTATATCTGATTTAACGATTACTCAACTTAATCGATAGTTTATATAGTATACGCTAATCTAAATCAAAATTGTAAAACATATAGTGTGCGATTACTAATCCTTCATTCTAATTATATCTTATAGATCTGTTTATTTGAATTGAATTGATTAATTATTCTTCAGTTTAAAATACTTCTAAAGTAGATTTGAGAAATTAATTAAAGGCATTTGGGATTGCAATATAACTTTAACCAAGCAAACAAAAGAATTAAATATCGGCAGAATTAGAAATCCATATTGGTGGTCTTGGTTTCGCTTGGTTTAAATTAATATCCTAAAACTTAAAAACGTATATTCGTCACAAAATTAATACCCGTTTTAAAAATCAATCGAAAATAAACATCGAAACTGTTGACAACTTCATATGTCTGCATATAAAATCTTTTGAATTTAGTCAAATTTGGCGTTTGACATCAATTCCTGGTTTCATATACAATGTTACTACATTTGTCTTTACTTTTGGTTAGGGCTGTCTCTCGCCGTTTCTTTATTTAAATTTTCGTGACCTTAGCGATACAATCTATAAGACGTATTTTTGTAATTGGATCACATCTACTATATTCATACATCCGATCCCAAGGGATCCACTTAGACATATGCGGTCATTGTGTTACCGTATAACTAAAAACTCAATGGTTAGAACCACTCAAAACATTTGGCAAAGCTTATAGTGCTATTCAGAGGAAGGTTTTGCAGTTCGCCAAGATCCTTAAAAAAGAAAGCCCCTAAAGTGATAATACGGCGCTACGCATGTGCTGGACAGAAACAGAGTTGATGAGAGGCGCTTTTATTGTCCTTTCCATACTTGCGGTAAGTTTGGTTGAAAGGTAGATTTAGTCTCTTAGCATGGTTACCTACAAAATATACATTAGTTAATTTTTAAACTCAAAAAGTTAATTTTATAAAATAATTTTAAATTTTACAACGAATAAATCATTAGTTTTTACAAAGTTTATAAAATAACTTATATATATTCAATTACTGAAGTCATCTATTTCATATCTAATTCGTTTAGACTCAATTATTACCTTTCTCTTAGAATTTTTAAGGCCGCTGCCAGTTGGACAGCTCAGCTTTAGGCTGCATATCGGTTAATCATAATGCTTTAATGCGTAGTTAAATCATTATTTTGTATAATTCACTGAATATAAAGTTAAATTCTCGGAAAACGAAATTTTACAAATAAAAATCAGCATGAAATACGATGCTCGCACCTATAGTTTTGATAAAATTATGTCAGTGACCGTAGAAAAAAGACCTCAAAAAAGAATATTGAGCTATGTATGTACATATGTTGTGAGCTTCTTGTAAACAATGCGAATCAATGGTTATATGATCCATAAACATTTCCTGTTGTTAAAGTAGTCGTATATGACACATTCATCCGTAGGATATATGATATGATCTGAATAATTTTCAAAAAAAAAATATAGAAACAACTAATTCCCAACTCTTTTAAGTATAGTATTAAAAAGCTTCAAATAGATATAATACAATTTTAAAAAAATAACTTTTTATTCTGAATGTTCTGGAAGTAGCGTATAGTTCTCCAGAATTTCGTCCGTTTTATTTTTATCATGTGATGCTAATTTGTGAAGATGTCAAATTTTATTTTTATATAAAAAATTGTTTTGCGTCATATCTCGTCATTGGTATATTTCTCTTAATTTTTATATTTTTTCTTTTAATTGGCAACTGTTCAAAGATCTACGCTGAATGAATTTGTTTTTGTTTATATATAATATTTTCAATTGAGATTCAATGCCAAAAAGAGCGTCCCACTTGTCACGTCAACAGCACACAGAGCGTAGGGGTGTGTACTCGTTACCTTTAAGTTCCTCAAAGTATATTAACTTTTTACTTGTGCGACTTGCCTTGCCTTGCCTTGCCTCCTTCATTTATTATTGGTAATATTCCATTGGCGGATAAAACTTCTCGTCAATTGACACAAGTGAGGCAACAGAAATATAGGTTATATGTAAATTGGAACTAATATAAGTTCAATGTCACATATGTCACTCTTGTCACATTTCAAACAATCTGTGAAACTTATTAATAACTTGTAAAACTATAACAATAACAATATTTTTTTTTATTCAATAAAAGAAAATAAAGAAAAATGATAAGTAAAAGGCAATGCTAATTATTGACTTTTCCAAAGTTTTAAAATAAAGACAATGTACATACATTACGAATCAATTAATTATAATTATTATATTCTAAATACAAATAGTGTAGTGATCAAGATATTGGATGCCATATTGCCTGTATATTAGATTTTTTTTTATTAGCCTGATTAGCGGCATCTGTTAGCACCATTTTGGTCTCTTGGTGCCCAATGAATGATGTTGGTTAACTATGCAACCATATCGGATCGATACAAAATAATCAACTTATATTTATAAAATAAAAATATATGTACATTGTGCTCTCTTTTAAAGATTAATTTGAAAATTTTGTTTAAATAAAACAAATTATAAATTGAGCTACAATAAAACTACATGAGTATAGTTTAAACTTTAGTTTATAATTATTTATTTTAATAATAGCATCAAATAAACAAAAAAGTATAACTAACACCAAAAGCGTGAAATACCGGAAAATTAATTTCACGAGAAAAAAAACGGATAAAGTGCTAGTTAACGGCACAAAAAAAAAGAAAGAGCACATCTAAAAAGTTGGTGTAGCCTTAAATGGTAGCTAATAGCACTAAAAATAGAAAACCCAGAGAAAAGGCGATAAGCACCATCTAACAACGCTACGATAGATGGAGAATTACTTTAAAAAAAATTTCAGTAGAAACCATTTATATAATAATTTTCCATGTTGAAAGTGTATTGTACTAATTAATTAATTAATACTTTTTTTTTTGGTTTCTAGATGCCTGTCTCCGTTGCCAAGCTGAAAATAAACGTGAAGTTTTGGGAAAACAGGATTGCGTGGTAGTTTGGGGTGAATGCAATCACTCCTTTCATCATTGTTGCATGTCTCTATGGGTGAAGCAAAACAATCGTTGTCCTCTTTGCCAACAAGAATGGTCCATACAACGTATGGGAAAATAAATTTTTTTTTACATGTATTAAGCTCAGTTTTAATTAAAGTTTAATTTATTATTTTAATTTTCTTTCTTTTTTTTTAGTATACATTTTTAAAAAATCTCAAATTATTTATTAAATATGTTTATGTAAGCAATTGGCATAAAATATATTTTAATTACCACAAATATCCACTGTTTGTGTTAATGTATTTGCTAATGTAGTGCATAAAATCTTTTAAAATATTTACTAAAATAATTTTAAAATATCAAATCAAATTTAATATAAATATATAATTAAAGAATGTCAACAAAATATTAAGTTTATGATTAAAATTAATATTTTAAATTGAAAATAAATGATTGAAGATAAAACTTTTATTAAAAATATTTTACTTCTTCTTTTACTTTTATTTTACTTATTATTTTTAAAGATACTTTTTTAATAAGTATCCTAGTAGTCTAATCCACCAAAACTTACCTTAAATATGCAGTAGAGTAAAGTTGAGATTATCGAAACCATAATTAGTTATAGTGATTTTACCCTCCTACTCCATCTACAGTAGACTATATACATATTTATTTTGTGGTAAGGTAGTGGAATTCACAGTCAAATCGAATAGTCGGAATAGTGTGCCCAATTCTCTAACATAATAATATGTATTATACAAACTAAGACACCCCCGCTTTAGAAAGACTATATGTAGAATGTATATATAATAAACACTTTACATTTAACTGAATCAAATGTTTAATAATATCTCAATCACAAGATATTTCACATCAGAATTATATATCGCACTATAAGCAGCTTTTAACAGTCCAGTATAGATTCAATTCAATTTATTAATCCAAAATAATTAGTCCATAATCAATTACTAAAAAGAAATGTAACACAAAACAATAAATGTTTCAGCTTAAACATATATCATAAGTTGCAAACAAATCTTTTCTTATATTTCTTTAATGCTTATTATTTGAATATATGATTAACTATATAAAAAACTATTCCAGATAATATATAAACAATATATTAAACATGTCGTACATTGTCCCTTATCGGACACTCGATTACTTAATATGCTACACTAGTTTTTTGCTTTTCTAATTAACTTTTAATTAATTTTAGTTTATTATTTGTACCTATGATTATTCACGATTTTTATACCTGACGTAATAAAAACGAAAGTTCTGAAAAAAACTACTCAAAGATAAAATGTTTTAATTCATGTTTTTATAACTACAGTCAAACTTCCATAACTCGAACTTTTATAACTCGAATTTTCTAAAACTCGAAACAAAAACAGTGCACCAAGGTTTTAGAGAGCAAATTACATACAATTCTGCTTCCATAACTGGAACTTCTATAACTCGAATTTCTCTATAACTCGAACAAAAATTTTGTTCCGTGCCGACAGGAATATGGGAAAGTGCATTCGAATTTGAATAAGTCGAATTTTTGTTTTAAGTATAAATGCATTTAGCTGTTAGGGGAAGTCCCTTTTTCCAAACCAAAGGTTTAATTTTTTTCTTATGTTGCTTTGTACAAAAACCAGTCGTTGGCAACGTGGTTTAAAGTTAATAAAATAACTTCCAAAGATACTCTTAACCATTACATTATATTTTGCTTGACAATGAAATTTGTACATCAAACTTTCCTACAGATGACGATATTATTGAGCACTATAGCTGTAAATTATTGTATCCAATTCTAAGCGCAACGGAAAGTGATGATGAGGACTCGGTGGATATAATTGCTCATCGGCCTTCCAAGCATGAAGTAGGAGACTCATTCAAAATTCTGAATTTATATTTGCAAAAGAATGATATAACAACTGATCACTATAAGGTTTTAAATAAAGTGGAATGTCTTCTTACTGAAAATAACAAAAAGAAAAATTAAAATCCCAAACACTTATTTCTAATTATTTCACTTCACTATAACTTTTGTGCTGTATTTGATTTCAAATAAATAAATAAATATCTTAAAATATAATTCTAGTTTTTTTCAAAAATAAAAAAAAAAAATTCTCTAATTCGAGTCTCCATAAGTCGAACCTTTTCTTTGCATAACTGGACTTCGATTTATGGAATTTTGACTGTATTTAAATTTGTTTATAATAAAGCCATAAGCAAATTGCTAAATATCTTTTCTCCAAAGGTATTTAATGTGAGATCTTTTTATTATTAACATTTCCGTCTACATTTCCTTCTATTACATTTAAAAAACAAAGGCAAAAGAAAACATAATATTAAACATAATGTTATAAATTATAATCTAGAATAATTAATGCAATACAGTTTATAAAGTATTTTAAAATAATATATTTTGAAACAATTCTGCAAAATGCTGTCTTCCAAGTATAAAACAGATTTTTTTAATCAAGTTATTATGATTAAATGAGGAAAATGCGATATAAGGAGAGGAAGAAGCTATTAATTTTATTGGCAGTTTTCTATTACATAGTAATCAAATCATAATCCAAGTTAATTATAAATACTGATGCAAATACGAGAAAATGTTTATTTAGTGTTCACCAGGTCTGTCTTACAGTTAACTTCAGGTATTTATCCAAGTAATAGCTGAAAACTTTTAAATTAAAAATAACAAAAGAATTTTTTAAAATAAAAAAAAAATTCTACAGTACAGAGAGATGATCAAAATTCAAATAAAACAAGGAACGCTTATTGGCGTTCAGAAGTTATTGTCCAATGGAAAACCATTTAATAGTTTTCAAGGAATACCATATGCAAAGCCACCAGTTGGAATGCTTCGATTTAAGGTAATTTTTAATTTGTAATTTATATTTTAATTATGTTCTCGACTTGGATAGTCACCAGTGGCGCTTAAACAATTTGAAGTACAAGAATTGGATTGTTCTAAAGAACGCGATATATCACATCATCGTGATCCTTTTCTGCAAAAAATTGTTGGTTCAGAAAACTGTCTTCATTTAAACGTCTATGCGCCTCAATCAGCTAATGAAAAACAATTGCCAGTTATGGTTTGGATACATGGTGGTGCCTTCTGGTTTGGTAGTGGAAACAGTGATTTGTGAGTTTTTACTTAAAATAATTAAATCCAATAATTTATCTGGTTTTAATTATAGTTTCTATCCACTTAAATTAATGGAACATGATGTTGTTGTTGTCACAATTAATTACCGTTTAGGAGCATTGGGATTCTTAAGTTTACCCGAGGAAGGCATCTATGGTAATGCTGGATTAAAAGATCAAGTAAATAATAAATTGTCATTCATTAAAAACTGATTTGTAATGTCTTTGTTCTACTAATACAGCGTCTTGCTTTGCAATGGGTACAGGAGAATATTGCAAAATTCAATGGTGATCCAAATAATGTAACAATATTTGGTCAAAGTGCAGGAGCAGCTTCTGTTCATATGCATTCTTATGCCGATCATGCAAACAAATACTTTCACAAAGTTATAATGCAAAGTGGTACTGCTAATATGGAATGGTCATTCCAATCTAATCCAGGATATAAAACCCGAAAATTAGCTAAGTTATTAGGTTGTGAGTCGAATAAAACAAGTGATATACTAACGTTTTTGCAATCAGATGCTGTAACCGCTGATAGAATACTACTTTCCAGTCCTTGTGTACTAACAGAAGATGAACGGCGGCGTGGTCTTCCAGTACCCTTCAAGCCAGTAGTTGAAGATAAAAATAGTCCTGACATATTTATCAAAAAACCTATATTAGAAAGCTTACAAACAATTAATGTCGTAAAAGTTCAAACTATAATGGGCTATAATTCTACCGATGGCTTAGCTTTGTTATCAAATGCATTACGGAAATTAAATGCTATAGATAATGACTTAGAACGGTTTGTACCACGTGATATACCATTGCAAGTATATAGTCCTGGTATTAAAGCCATTGCTAAAGAAATGCGAAATTTTTATTTTAATGGTGGAATTATAAATGAAAAATCCTTAAATGAACTCGCGAATGTATTGAGTGATTATCACTTTGTTGTTGACATGCAGCATGCCGCAGAGTATCAAGCTCGTTATCAATCGAATGCACCATTATTCTTTTATCGTTTTAATTATGTTGGTGACCACAATATGTACAAGCGAATATTCCAATTCGAGGCACTTAATGGAGCATGTCATGGTGATGAATTATGTTATATTTTTCAAACAGCTGGTGATAAAACAACTTTAACACCGGGTGATGAAATATTTGCCAATAAATTGTGTCAGCTTTGGACAAATTTTGCAAAATATGGAAAACCAACTATTGATGACGCAATCAACTGGAAACCAGTGACATGTCCGAAAACCGAAGATAGTGAATTCGAATTAGATTACTTGTCTATTGATAAACAATTTGAAATGAAAAAAAATCCTGAAGAAAATCGTATGAATTTCTGGCGCAAAATCTATCAAAATTATAATAGAATCGATTATTCTAGGCTTAGCGCTAAACTTTAATATCAAATTAAAGTGAATAAGAAAAGTGTCCAATAAATAAAACCTATGACAATTATATTAAATTTGAATAAAATATTTTCGAATTAAATTAACTTCGAATCGTTATCTTAATACCATCTCTTAATATTTAAAAACTGGTAATATATCAAATTATAAGAAGCGAATTTATAATAGCTATTTTTTTACACACAGTTTATACACAGTTTAGTTTTTACACAGTTTATAGGACTATAATCATAAACATTCAGTTTCGTATTATTTTTTTAATTGTACGTATTTGATTCTGTTGTCCTATGTAAAGACTGGTCTTTCCTTAAAGCACTGCATTTTAAAATATTTCATAACTTTTAAAATCTAGAGATCTGGAGTTCACGCGAGAGATAAAATAGATTGTTGTAAAAGAAATTATGTGATAAATCCTCTTCTCCTCCCCTATTATAATCTTTTAAATTACCGATTTTTTGTTTGAATGGGAAGATATGAATGCAGCTACCAGTAGTTACCAAAAAGACTATAAACAATATCAGTATGTTTAAAGCTTGTTATTAAAGAAGTTTATATTTGAAACTTCAAATTTCGATAAGATTTCGTTGTAATTGGCGATGAAACGTGCAGATGGAGATGACTTCATTTGATAACCAATTTCATCATAATAAACGATCAAAGTTCGCTTACAAAATTTTTATATTTTCAATTTTTTAAACTTAGATAAGCTTGCATTTAAAAACTCAGGTAGATAGATATAACTATAATATATTGATTCGATAATATAATATATTGATTGCATTGAGTTTATAAGTAATAATATTTATTTAATATTTATAAAAACTAGTTATTAGATTAATCTAAACTTCCGGCAGACGGCTAAAATGCCATAGCTGTAAGCTTTATATATATAATATAATTGTTATTAATTTCTATGTTATACAACAAATTAAAAATGAATTAAAAATAAAGCTAATAATACTAATACTAATACAATACTACTATATTGATTCGATTTGTTGAATGGATCAAAAAATATGAATTTTATAAGAACACAATACTTCTAACGAAATATTATTTAAATAAATACAATATAATATAATATATGTTGAAAAATTGTATTGCATTATTTATTTAATACAGACCCGTATTTGTCTTACTGACTTAAAACCATCTGGACAAAAGAATATATGTTTGTGCTATAAAGGAAGATACAAAATGTGGTTCTTATGAATTTATTTTTCGGTCCTGTTGATGATATATAAATGATTAGATGAATGGTGAGAGTATAAGTTCCACTCCTAGCTTAATTTAAAAATTCAGTGACTGTATTTAAGTTAATGGTTAATGGTAAGTTAATGGTTAAGGATGTGTTTACTTCAATACAATTAAATTCAGTTATATGTCATATAAAGTCAGATAATGTCAATCCAATTTAATCAATATCAATAAATATTAATCCAATTTAACTATTCCAAATATTTATATTTAATGTTTTTATAACTAAGGTAATTCTATTTTTCCAGTGAAAATCAATTTTTCTCTGGTATGACTTTCTGTCAAATGCTAAAACATAATTATTTTACAATTTATTTGATTATTATTTTTACTTGTTACTAAAATATATTAGTAATTTTTACAAAATTAATTAGTTAATTTTTTCTTCTAATGAAATTTAAATTAAAATAATTCGAAAGTTAATTTCTTTCAGCTATACAATTAAAATATACAAGTTTTTAATAAGACCATAAAAAATAGATCAAATCAACAAATAAGAGAAGTATGCATTTATTTAATAGAGCAACTGAAATGTATAGTTCTACAGATATAAGTGCTTGGTAGTTGTCTCTCATAAAGTTTTATAGATGTAAATGCTTGGTAGTTATCTCTCATACAGTTTCATAGATATTAATGTTTTGTAGGTTCTCTCATATTCAAATAATGAAATCATATTTCAATATAACCGTAATTACAGTATTTAAACTAATATATATATAAGAAAGGGCTTATTAAATGTTAGCTTTGCTTTGAGTTAACTTCAGATGCTTATCAACGTTAAATGTAAAAGGTTTTAATTAACAAAGGCTCGAACAAAGTACGAAGAGATGATAAAAGTTCAAATAAAACAAGGAACGCTTGTTGGCGTTCAGAAGTTATTGCCCAATGGAAAACCATTTAATAGTTTTCAAGGAATACCATATGCAAAGCCACCAGTTGGAACGCTTAGATTTAAGGTAATTTTAATTAATTTAATTTAATTAATTTGTTAATTTGTATTTCAATTATGTTCTCGACTTGGATAGTCACCTGTGGCGCTTGAACAATTTGATGTACAAGAATTGGATTGTTCTAAAGAACGCGACATGTCACATCATCGTAATCCTTTTCTGCAAAAAATTGTTGGTTCAGAAAACTGTCTTCATTTAAACGTCTATGCGCCTCATTCAGCTAATGAAAAACATTTACCAGTAATGGTTTGGATACATGGTGGTGGCTTCTGGTTTGGTAGTGGAAACAGTGATTTGTGAGTTTTTACTTAAAATAATTAAATCCAATAATTTATCTGGTTTTAATTATAGTTTCTATCCACTTAAATTAATGGAACATGATGTTGTTGTTGTCACAATTAATTACCGTTTAGGAGCATTGGGATTCTTAAGTTTACCCGAGGAAGGCATCTATGGTAATGCTGGATTAAAAGATCAAGTAAATAATAAATTGTCATCCATTAAAAACTGATTTGTAATGTCTTTGTTCTACTAATACAGCGTCTTGCTTTGCAATGGGTACAGGAGAATATTGCAAAATTCAATGGTGATCCAAATAATGTAACAATATTTGGTCAAAGTGCAGGAGCAGCTTCTGTTCATATGCATTCTTATGCCGATCATGCAAACAAATACTTTCACAAAGCTATAATGCAAAGTGGTACTGCTAATATGAAATGGTCATTCCAATCTAATCCAGGATATAAAACCCGAAAATTAGCTAAATTATTAGGTTGTGAGTCGAATAAAACAAGTGATATACTAGCATTTTTGCAATCAGATGCAATGACTGCCGATAGATTATTATCTTGCACACTTGGCGTACTAACAGAAGATGAACGGCGGCGTGGTCTTCCAATACCCTTCACGCCAGTAGTTGAAGATAAAAATAGTCCTGACATATTTATCAAAAAACCCATATTAGAAAGCTTACAGGAAATGAATGTAGTGGAGATTCCAACTATAATGGGCTATAATTCTGCCGAAGGTTTAATTGTTTTAAGTTATGGATTAAGCCAAATTAATGCTATAGAAAATGACTTTGAACGGTTTATACCACGTGATATATCTTTGCCAGTAGATAGTCCTGGTGTAAAAGTGGTTGCTAAAGAAATGAGAGATTTTTATTTTAAAGATGGGATTATAAATGAAAAATCCTTAAATGAACTCACTAATATATTGAGTGATTATTTCTTTATCATTGACATGCAGCGTGCCGTAGAGTGTCAAGCTCGTTATCAATCGAATGCACCATTATTCTTTTATCGTTTTAATTATGTTGGTGACCACAATATGTACAAACGAGTATACCAATTCGAGGCACTTAAGGGAGCATGTCATGGTGATGAATTATCTTATATGTTTCAAACAGCTGGTGATAAAACTACTTTAGTACCGGGTGATGAAATATTTGCCAATAAGTTGTGTCAGCTTTGGACAAATTTTGCAAAATATGGAAATCCAACTATTGATGACACAATCAACTGGAAACCAGTGACATGTCCGAAAACCGAAGATAGTGAATTCGAATTAGATTACTTGTCTATTGATAAACAATTTGAAATGAAAAAAAATCCTGAAGAAAATCGTATGGATATCTGGCGCAAAATCTATCAAAATTATAATAGAATCGATTATTGTAGACATAGCGCCAAACTTTAATATTAAATTATAGTGAATAAGAAAAGTGTCCAATAAATAAAACCTATAATAATTATAACAAATTTTTATGAAATGCATTCGAATCAAATTATCTTGAATCGTTTAAAACTTATCTTTATACCATATTTTAATTTCTTAATGTATCACAGAGATCTAAAAACTAGTGATACATGGTTTTTTTCTAATGTTATTCTTTATAAAATAGTCACTTATTATAATATTAGAAGTGTGCTATCAAAATTTATAAGAAATAGATTTATATTAAATATATTTGCTACTAAGCAGTGGCGACGTGTGTTCTATCTGGAAGGGTGTGCGGCCCTTATACAATATTGTAAAAACATGTACCACTTAAATTAAAAATGATAAATTGAAATATATAAGAAGGGTGTGCGGCCCTTACACAATGTTGTAAAAACGTGTACCACTTAAATTAAAAATGATAAATTGAAATATATAAGATGTTTTATTAATAATAACTATATTACATTAGGCAACAATATATTCACAATATAACATTTGATAATTCATTAACAAAATAACATATTAAACAAATTAAATAAATAATTTATGTGTAAGTTTAATATTATATCAATATGGAATAAATACAACTTTTCACATATATCTTACAACATCAAAACAACTTTTTTCAAACAAAAGAGTTTGTATTTATAACCAGGGACCGAAAATAACAGTTATTTTAATATTTTTTATGAAAAAAAGCAGCAACAAAAAGTTGTCTAAACTCTTATTTAAGTAAATAGTTATCATTCTAATAACTTTTATCCTTAATATTATGCATGCTTTTTATATATGAGCTTTTTAAAATAAAACTCAAAAAATAATAATTAAATTTGATTTTTATTATATTCATCAAAAATAATAATTATTATATGCCTTTTTTTATTTTTTTCGCGCAGAAATAACTCTTAAAATTTGCTTCTTATTTTAAAACGCACAAATAACTGGTATACTTGCGTTATATAATATAAAAAGCAAGAGTATCGCGCAAATTCTGCGCGATATTTTTAAAATGAAAATATAAAATGCAATTTTCATACAAGGTAGTTGTTTTTGTAATTCCATAGAAAATGTTTTAAAAGGTTGGTGCAGGTAAAGATTTAGTTCAGTTTTTTGTTTTTGTATTTTGGATTCATATTTTGTATTTATATTTGTATTTTGTAGGAGAACAAATTTGTATGCAAAATACAAAAACAAAAAACTAAACTAAATCTTTACCTGCACCAACCTTTTAAAACATTTTCTATGGAATTACAAAAACAACTACCTTGTATGAAAATTGCATTTCATATTTTCATTTTAAAAATATCGCGCAGAATTTGCGCGATACTCTTGCTTTTTATATTATATAACGCAAGTATACCAGTTATTTGTGCGTTTTAAAATAAGAAGCAAATTTTAAGAGTTATTTCTGCGCGAAAAAAATAAAAGGCATATAATAATTATTATTTTTGATGAATATAATAAAAATCAAATTTAATTATTATTTTTTGAGTTTTATTTTAAAATGCATATGATAACAGTTATAAGATGATTTTTATTTTTTTTATGATAACTGTTACGGTCCCTGTTTATAACCATACATGTTTATGCAGTGATCAAACACAATCAAACACAATCAAACACACTTGCAACGTATAAAAGTGCGGTCAGCTACTCCGCACACAAAGCGGTTATTATTCGTTGGAGCAACAGCTTAAAGGGGAGAGACGAAATTTGAAAGAAATGTATGGTGATATGTGGTGCAAACTTTAGCCGCACATCTAACCGCTTCGGCAAGTCAACATGTTGAATTGTTATACATGTAGTTGATATTCGAATAGAACAGAAAATACTCTCATACAATTCTACTTTTGTGCACACTTATGACAGAAATTTATAAATGCAATTGCTTAAAGGGGAAAGACGAGATATAATAGAAATGTTTTGCGATGTGAGCTGCAAACTTATGAGCACAACTAACGACTATAATAGCTAAGAGAAGCAAATTAATTGAGTTTTCATAGACAATAATATTTAATTGTTTTTGCTAAAACTTTAATGTTTGAAAATATACATATATATGGAAATATAATAAACAATATTAATTCTTGATGTAAAGATATTTAATAAATGTATATATATTATTTAACAATTTGCAAATTATGTTAGGATGTGCGCCGCACACCTTCGCACCTTAGAGCAGTCGTCACTGCTACTAAAGTAGAATTATTTAGTATAACAAGATAAACCAATTATTTTTTAAAATGATGATCACTGACATTATCATTGTCACAGAATTAAGGATTCCATCCTTCTAGGTGTGCGTAGAGCGTTTTAGTTTGACTGTTAAAAGAAATCAATTTAACTATTTACTTATGAAATCATGTGATTACATTTTAAAAATAACAGGAATTAGTAACATGCCGGTAAATGTTTAAAGAAGTTTATATTTGAAATTACAAATATCAATAAGGTTTCGTTGTAATTGTCAATGAAACGTGCTGATGGATATGACTTTGTTCACTTACCCATTTCATTTAACTCCAAAAAACAGATGAAGTGCACCAGAAAAAAAAAACGAAGAAAAAGTACATTTCCGAAAAGTTGCTTAAGGGAAAGCCTGTATAATTATATTCAATGTTTAAAAAAATAAAACAAAGTGCTACCGAATACCACTAAAGAAGCAAAAAAATTTAAAGCCCTTAGAGAATTAAAAAAAAAAAATCACCATGTTGTTGTTGTGATTTGAGTTAGTGTTATTGCACACTTTTACTCTTTTGTATCCGGAGGACTTATTTCTGCCCCACACTAAGCTTTAACTATACTAGAATTATTATAATTTATTTATCTTTTAACTGATGACGAACCGTAGATCAGCGTATCTTCCTGTGCATCCTGAGGTGGACTTAAGGTTTGTTAGGGCGGGGTTGGACAACGTATCAACTTTTGTGAAGAATTTTATGGCTCTGTCCTTGATATATTTTCGATCCTTAGATCTCTATGTATGTTTGTTGTTCTAATATACCAAGGAATCTTAATTAGTCTTCTTAAAGCCAGATTTTGTACTATCTGTAATAGCTTTATGGCAGTATTTGAGACTTTGCTGTATGTTACACATATTTGAGTACATAATAGCTTTCTATTTTTGAGGTTGAAACAATTATTATTAAACAGCGGCTTAAGGAGATGTAGAATTTTAGAGCAACTATTCTGTTTGCATTTAATATGTTTATACCAATTAAGCCGTTTGTCAAAAGTGACCCCTAGATATTTAATGCTTTCCCCCCCACCGTATCTCCGTGCCATCGACGCTCACTCCTGGAGGATGCTGCCTTCTCTTTCGTGTTATGAATATAGCATTGGTTTTATCATTGTTTATTTTAATCTTCCATTTTTGGAAGTATTCCACAATGAAAATATACCATGAAATTATACCATGAAAATATAGAAAAATAAATTTTTTATGACATGTATTAAGCTCAGTTTTAATTAAAGTTTAATTTGTTATTTTAATTTTCTTTCTTTTTTTTATATTAAATTTTTAAAAATATTTAAATTTATTAAATATGTTTATGTATTCAATTAGCATAAAATAAATTTTAATTAACACAAACATTCAATATTTGTGTTAATGTGTTTCTTAGTGTAGTGTATGAAATCTTTTAAAATATTTACTGAAATAATTTTAAAATAATATCAAATCAAATGTTCGAAAACCTCTTTATCAAATTTAATATAAATATATAATTAAAGAATGTAAGCTGCATAAGTTTATGATTAAAATTACTATTTTAAATTGAAAACACATTTTGAATATATAACTTTTATTAAAAACATTTTACTTATTATTTTTCAAGATGCTTTTTGACAAGTTTCCTAGGGCCAGGGAGATTGCTCTTTCTAAAGAATTTTAATACAGTTTAACTAATCCACTAAAGCAATTAGTCATACCTTAAATATGTAGCAGAAAACAGTTAAGAATATCGACACTACAATTAATTATAGTAATTTTATCTTCCTACTCCATCTTTAGTAGATAATATATGATAAATACTCTAAAATTTACTGAATCAAACATGTAATAACGTCTCAGTCACAAGATATTTCACATCAGAAAATCTTTACACAGATTTTCTTGCAAAAGGTTTTTGTGAATTCTGGTGAGGACACCAGTGCCGTGCAAATAAATCATACAAAAATTTAAATTCAAACCAAAACAGCTGCTTCACACATCAACACAAATTTTACTTAAAATAAAATGTACGAGTAAGTCTGTGTAACATTTTCAAATTTCGACAGAGATGTTACATTCTCTCAGATGCTCTCATTTATTCGAAAATTTGCTGGTGGAATGAACTTGTATATATACAAGTATATATACACAGTGTTATTCAAAGTTACTACGAGTAGTTCGTGGAACAGACCTATTATTTACAAATGCCAATTGTATGTGTGGTGACCCCAAGAAAGATTAAACAGACAAGATATCAGTAAGGGTCATGTTATGTAGAGTGTCATGGGCTCGTCAAAATTGTCTCTTTTATGCTTTGACGAGAAATTGTAATAATTTGCTTCTGAGGCATAAATAGTCACGGCTTTCATAACCAAATGTGAACCGACATATTGTCATTTTTTTCACTCTTAATTTTACAATTTACATTGAAAACAAGAACAATTCCGAAAGAGAAGCAGAACATAAAGATTGTGTTAATGCTTTAAAACGTAGAATATTTATCAGAGGAACAAATTTAGCAAAATGTTTACAACAACGTGGTTTGAATCAAAAAAAGTAAATTAAACAACAATGTTTAATGTTGGGATTGCATGAAGAAGAAAAAATGTTATATCTATACGTATTCAACAACAATATGTTGTTGACAACATACTCATATTCAATCACATGTATGTGGTGTTAACATTTTCTAGAAGAGACATCAAAAGACATTTTAAAGACATTCAACTAGACCAAATTTGATGTATCTGCTAGAGAATGTTAAGACCATATACATATTAGCGTTATTTATTGGCAAGACGAAACTCGCAGTGTTCAAAGCCCCCTAGTTTAAAATATCACATCAAAAAAATAATACTATTTAATAACAATGTAGTTAATAAATATAATCTCTCATTTTATATCGACTTATTATTATTATACTAGATTAATGCATATGTTTAATTATGTTTAAGCTCGTAATGAATTTAAGTATTTAGATTTTAAGTAATATATATTTGAAATATTTATAGCAACATATACTTCACTCTAGGTAAAATTATTTAGTTCTAATACCAGGAAGTACTCTTATACAATTATTTTGTAACATGTCTGAAATTATAATTCAATTGCTTAAAGGGGAAATACGATATATGCTTTAGCTTTTTTTCTATGTGAGTGCTTATTATGAGGATAACTCTTGTTTTTTATTTTTTAGTTTAGTAAATTAATTTAGTTTTCATAGACTATAATTTTTAATTGTTTTTGCTACATTTAATGTTTGGTACTTATATATATGGAAATATAATAAACAATATTAATTCTTGATGTAAAGATATTTAATAAATGTATATATATTATTTAACAATTTGCAAATTATGTTAGGATGTGCGCCGCACACCTTCGCACCTTAGAGCAGTCGTCACTGCTACTAAAGTAGAATTATTTAGTATAACAAGATAAACCAATTATTTTTTAAAATGATGATCACTGACATTATCATTGTCACAGAATTAAGGATTCCATCCTTCTAGGTGTGCGTAGAGCGTTTTAGTTTGACTGTTAAAAGAAATCAATTTAACTATTTACTTATGAAATCATGTGATTACATTTTAAAAATAACAGGAATTAGTAACATGCCGGTAAATGTTTAAAGAAGTTTATATTTGAAATTACAAATATCAATAAGGTTTCGTTGTAATTGTCAATGAAACGTGCTGATGGATATGACTTTGTTCACTTACCCATTTCATTTAACTCCAAAAAACAGATGAAGTGCACCAGAAAAAAAAACGAAGAAAAAGTACATTTCCGAAAAGTTGCTTAAGGGAAAGCCTGTATAATTATATTCAATGTTTAAAAAAATAAAACAAAGTGCTACCGAATACCACTAAAGAAGCAAAAAAATTTAAAGCCCTTAGAGAATTAAAAAAAAAAAATCACCATGTTGTTGTTGTGATTTGAGTTAGTGTTATTGCACACTTTTACTCTTTTGTATCCGGAGGACTTATTTCTGCCCCACACTAAGCTTTAACTATACTAGAATTATTATAATTTATTTATCTTTTAACTGATGACGAACCGTAGATCAGCGTATCTTCCTGTGCATCCTGAGGTGGACTTAAGGTTTGTTAGGGCGGGGTTGGACAACGTATCAACTTTTGTGAAGAATTTTATGGCTCTGTCCTTGATATATTTTCGATCCTTAGATCTCTATGTATGTTTGTTGTTCTAATATACCAAGGAATCTTAATTAGTCTTCTTAAAGCCAGATTTTGTACTATCTGTAATAGCTTTATGGCAGTATTTGAGACTTTGCTGTATGTTACACATATTTGAGTACATAATAGCTTTCTATTTTTGAGGTTGAAACAATTATTATTAAACAGCGGCTTAAGGAGATGTAGAATTTTAGAGCAACTATTCTGTTTGCATTTAATATGTTTATACCAATTAAGCCGTTTGTCAAAAGTGACCCCTAGATATTTAATGCTTTCCCCCCCACCGTATCTCCGTGCCATCGACGCTCACTCCTGGAGGATGCTGCCTTCTCTTTCGTGTTATGAATATAGCATTGGTTTTATCATTGTTTATTTTAATCTTCCATTTTTGGAAGTATTCCACAATGAAAATATACCATGAAATTATACCATGAAAATATAGAAAAATAAATTTTTTATGACATGTATTAAGCTCAGTTTTAATTAAAGTTTAATTTGTTATTTTAATTTTCTTTCTTTTTTTTATATTAAATTTTTAAAAATATTTAAATTTATTAAATATGTTTATGTATTCAATTAGCATAAAATAAATTTTAATTAACACAAACATTCAATATTTGTGTTAATGTGTTTCTTAGTGTAGTGTATGAAATCTTTTAAAATATTTACTGAAATAATTTTAAAATAATATCAAATCAAATGTTCGAAAACCTCTTTATCAAATTTAATATAAATATATAATTAAAGAATGTAAGCTGCATAAGTTTATGATTAAAATTACTATTTTAAATTGAAAACACATTTTGAATATATAACTTTTATTAAAAACATTTTACTTATTATTTTTCAAGATGCTTTTTGACAAGTTTCCTAGGGCCAGGGAGATTGCTCTTTCTAAAGAATTTTAATACAGTTTAACTAATCCACTAAAGCAATTAGTCATACCTTAAATATGTAGCAGAAAACAGTTAAGAATATCGACACTACAATTAATTATAGTAATTTTATCTTCCTACTCCATCTTTAGTAGATAATATATGATAAATACTCTAAAATTTACTGAATCAAACATGTAATAACGTCTCAGTCACAAGATATTTCACATCAGAAAATCTTTACACAGATTTTCTTGCAAAAGGTTTTTGTGAATTCTGGTGAGGACACCAGTGCCGTGCAAATAAATCATACAAAAATTTAAATTCAAACCAAAACAGCTGCTTCACACATCAACACAAATTTTACTTAAAATAAAATGTACGAGTAAGTCTGTGTAACATTTTCAAATTTCGACAGAGATGTTACATTCTCTCAGATGCTCTCATTTATTCGAAAATTTGCTGGTGGAATGAACTTGTATATATACAAGTATATATACACAGTGTTATTCAAAGTTACTACGAGTAGTTCGTGGAACAGACCTATTATTTACAAATGCCAATTGTATGTGTGGTGACCCCAAGAAAGATTAAACAGACAAGATATCAGTAAGGGTCATGTTATGTAGAGTGTCATGGGCTCGTCAAAATTGTCTCTTTTATGCTTTGACGAGAAATTGTAATAATTTGCTTCTGAGGCATAAATAGTCACGGCTTTCATAACCAAATGTGAACCGACATATTGTCATTTTTTTCACTCTTAATTTTACAATTTACATTGAAAACAAGAACAATTCCGAAAGAGAAGCAGAACATAAAGATTGTGTTAATGCTTTAAAACGTAGAATATTTATCAGAGGAACAAATTTAGCAAAATGTTTACAACAACGTGGTTTGAATCAAAAAAAGTAAATTAAACAACAATGTTTAATGTTGGGATTGCATGAAGAAGAAAAAATGTTATATCTATACGTATTCAACAACAATATGTTGTTGACAACATACTCATATTCAATCACATGTATGTGGTGTTAACATTTTCTAGAAGAGACATCAAAAGACATTTTAAAGACATTCAACTAGACCAAATTTGATGTATCTGCTAGAGAATGTTAAGACCATATACATATTAGCGTTATTTATTGGCAAGACGAAACTCGCAGTGTTCAAAGCCCCCTAGTTTAAAATATCACATCAAAAAAATAATACTATTTAATAACAATGTAGTTAATAAATATAATCTCTCATTTTATATCGACTTATTATTATTATACTAGATTAATGCATATGTTTAATTATGTTTAAGCTCGTAATGAATTTAAGTATTTAGATTTTAAGTAATATATATTTGAAATATTTATAGCAACATATACTTCACTCTAGGTAAAATTATTTAGTTCTAATACCAGGAAGTGACCAATTATACAATTATTGTATAACATGTCTGAAATTATAATTCAAATCAGAATAAAAAACAATTATTACAATAAATGCTTTAGCTTTACATTATTATATGATGAGTGATTATGATGAGGATTAGATCTCTTGTTTTTTTATTTTTTTATGTTTATTGTATGAATTAATTCTTAACTATAATAAACTATAATTAATAATATATAAATGATACATTAAATGTGTCGTACGTATATATATGGAAATATAATAAACAATATTAATTCTTGATGTAAAGATATTTAATAAATGTATATATATTATTTAACAATTTGCAAATTATGTTAGGATGTGCGCCGCACACCTTCGCACCTTAGAGCAGTCGTCACTGCTACTAAAGTAGAATTATTTAGTATAACAAGATAAACCAATTATTTTTTAAAATGATGATCACTGACATTATCATTGTCACAGAATTAAGGATTCCATCCTTCTAGGTGTGCGTAGAGCGTTTTAGTTTGACTGTTAAAAGAAATCAATTTAACTATTTACTTATGAAATCATGTGATTACATTTTAAAAATAACAGGAATTAGTAACATGCCGGTAAATGTTTAAAGAAGTTTATATTTGAAATTACAAATATCAATAAGGTTTCGTTGTAATTGTCAATGAAACGTGCTGATGGATATGACTTTGTTCACTTACCCATTTCATTTAACTCCAAAAAACAGATGAAGTGCACCAGAAAAAAAAAACGAAGAAAAAGTACATTTCCGAAAAGTTGCTTAAGGGAAAGCCTGTATAATTATATTCAATGTTTAAAAAAATAAAACAAAGTGCTACCGAATACCACTAAAGAAGCAAAAAAATTTAAAGCCCTTAGAGAATTAAAAAAAAAAAATCACCATGTTGTTGTTGTGATTTGAGTTAGTGTTATTGCACACTTTTACTCTTTTGTATCCGGAGGACTTATTTCTGCCCCACACTAAGCTTTAACTATACTAGAATTATTATAATTTATTTATCTTTTAACTGATGACGAACCGTAGATCAGCGTATCTTCCTGTGCATCCTGAGGTGGACTTAAGGTTTGTTAGGGCGGGGTTGGACAACGTATCAACTTTTGTGAAGAATTTTATGGCTCTGTCCTTGATATATTTTCGATCCTTAGATCTCTATGTATGTTTGTTGTTCTAATATACCAAGGAATCTTAATTAGTCTTCTTAAAGCCAGATTTTGTACTATCTGTAATAGCTTTATGGCAGTATTTGAGACTTTGCTGTATGTTACACATATTTGAGTACATAATAGCTTTCTATTTTTGAGGTTGAAACAATTATTATTAAACAGCGGCTTAAGGAGATGTAGAATTTTAGAGCAACTATTCTGTTTGCATTTAATATGTTTATACCAATTAAGCCGTTTGTCAAAAGTGACCCCTAGATATTTAATGCTTTCCCCCCCACCGTATCTCCGTGCCATCGACGCTCACTCCTGGAGGATGCTGCCTTCTCTTTCGTGTTATGAATATAGCATTGGTTTTATCATTGTTTATTTTAATCTTCCATTTTTGGAAGTATTCCACAATGAAAATATACCATGAAATTATACCATGAAAATATAGAAAAATAAATTTTTTATGACATGTATTAAGCTCAGTTTTAATTAAAGTTTAATTTGTTATTTTAATTTTCTTTCTTTTTTTTATATTAAATTTTTAAAAATATTTAAATTTATTAAATATGTTTATGTATTCAATTAGCATAAAATAAATTTTAATTAACACAAACATTCAATATTTGTGTTAATGTGTTTCTTAGTGTAGTGTATGAAATCTTTTAAAATATTTACTGAAATAATTTTAAAATAATATCAAATCAAATGTTCGAAAACCTCTTTATCAAATTTAATATAAATATATAATTAAAGAATGTAAGCTGCATAAGTTTATGATTAAAATTACTATTTTAAATTGAAAACACATTTTGAATATATAACTTTTATTAAAAACATTTTACTTATTATTTTTCAAGATGCTTTTTGACAAGTTTCCTAGGGCCAGGGAGATTGCTCTTTCTAAAGAATTTTAATACAGTTTAACTAATCCACTAAAGCAATTAGTCATACCTTAAATATGTAGCAGAAAACAGTTAAGAATATCGACACTACAATTAATTATAGTAATTTTATCTTCCTACTCCATCTTTAGTAGATAATATATGATAAATACTCTAAAATTTACTGAATCAAACATGTAATAACGTCTCAGTCACAAGATATTTCACATCAGAAAATCTTTACACAGATTTTCTTGCAAAAGGTTTTTGTGAATTCTGGTGAGGACACCAGTGCCGTGCAAATAAATCATACAAAAATTTAAATTCAAACCAAAACAGCTGCTTCACACATCAACACAAATTTTACTTAAAATAAAATGTACGAGTAAGTCTGTGTAACATTTTCAAATTTCGACAGAGATGTTACATTCTCTCAGATGCTCTCATTTATTCGAAAATTTGCTGGTGGAATGAACTTGTATATATACAAGTATATATACACAGTGTTATTCAAAGTTACTACGAGTAGTTCGTGGAACAGACCTATTATTTACAAATGCCAATTGTATGTGTGGTGACCCCAAGAAAGATTAAACAGACAAGATATCAGTAAGGGTCATGTTATGTAGAGTGTCATGGGCTCGTCAAAATTGTCTCTTTTATGCTTTGACGAGAAATTGTAATAATTTGCTTCTGAGGCATAAATAGTCACGGCTTTCATAACCAAATGTGAACCGACATATTGTCATTTTTTTCACTCTTAATTTTACAATTTACATTGAAAACAAGAACAATTCCGAAAGAGAAGCAGAACATAAAGATTGTGTTAATGCTTTAAAACGTAGAATATTTATCAGAGGAACAAATTTAGCAAAATGTTTACAACAACGTGGTTTGAATCAAAAAAAGTAAATTAAACAACAATGTTTAATGTTGGGATTGCATGAAGAAGAAAAAATGTTATATCTATACGTATTCAACAACAATATGTTGTTGACAACATACTCATATTCAATCACATGTATGTGGTGTTAACATTTTCTAGAAGAGACATCAAAAGACATTTTAAAGACATTCAACTAGACCAAATTTGATGTATCTGCTAGAGAATGTTAAGACCATATACATATTAGCGTTATTTATTGGCAAGACGAAACTCGCAGTGTTCAAAGCCCCCTAGTTTAAAATATCACATCAAAAAAATAATACTATTTAATAACAATGTAGTTAATAAATATAATCTCTCATTTTATATCGACTTATTATTATTATACTAGATTAATGCATATGTTTAATTATGTTTAAGCTCGTAATGAATTTAAGTATTTAGATTTTAAGTAATATATATTTGAAATATTTATAGCAACATATACTTCACTCTAGGTAAAATTATTTAGTTCTAATACCAGGAAGTGACCAATTATACAATTATTGTATAACATGTCTGAAATTATAATTCAAATCAGAATAAAAAACAATTATTACAATAAATGCTTTAGCTTTACATTATTATATGATGAGTGATTATGATGAGGATTAGATCTCTTGTTTTTTTATTTTTTTATGTTTATTGTATGAATTAATTCTTAACTATAATAAACTATAATTAATAATATATAAATGATACATTAAATGTGTCGTACGTATCGAGCACTTGAATACGAAACTTAATATGCTACGCTAGTTTTAATTAACTTTTAATTATTATAATTAACTTTTAGTTAATTATTCGTATCTATAATTATTAAGGTTTTTGTACTTAACGTAAGATGCTTACGTTACAAACTTAACAATATGTTTTTGTATTATTTTGTTATCTAATTATCCAATTTTTATCAATTTAAAAAGCAACAAAATCAGTTAAAAAAAATAATTTTATGTTTTACATTAAATTATATGAATTAATAAATATTATATAGTATAATTAATGCAAAGCGATGCGATGTTATTAATAATATATATTCCTTTGAGTATGATTTAAGTAATTTATTCAGAAATACTACTATTTTACAACTCTGGCACCCTAAAAGTTGCGGCTTCTAGATTTGTAAAAAAATATTTTAATTGTGGCAATGTATTTAAAATAATTTGTTTTGGAACAATTCTGCAAAATGGCTTCAGAGTTTGAAAAAGAATTTTTTGTTTCAATGCTCTTGTAACAATATAAATGACAACTAAAATGCGTTTTTACATAAGAGGTACAAGGGGAGGTGAAGCTAATAGTTTGTGTGATAGTTTTCTCTCACACTTTAGTAATCAAATCATAATCCAAGATAATTATAAATACAGTATTTAACCTCATTTAAAACACGAAAAATGTTTATTAAGTGTTTACCAGTTCTTAGAGGTAACATCAGGTACTTATCCACACAAAAGGTGAGACATTTTAAATTAAAACAAAAAAAAATATATTTAAAAAATTTCGACAGTACAGAGAAATGATCAAAGTTCAAATAAAACAAGGAACGCTTGCTGGTGTTCAGAAGTTATTGCCCAATGGAAAACCATTTAATAGTTTTCAAGGAATACCATATGCAAAACCACCAGTTGGAACGCTTAGATTTAAGGTAATTTTAATTAATTTAATTTAATTAATTTGTTAATTTGTATTTCAATTATGTTCTCGACTTGGATAGTCACCTGTGGCGCTTGAACAATTTGATGTACAAGAATTGGATTGTTCTAAAGAACGCGACATGTCACATCATCGTAATCCTTTTCTGCAAAAAATTGTTGGTTCAGAAAACTGTCTTCATTTAAACGTCTATGCGCCTCATTCAGCTAATGAAAAACATTTACCAGTAATGGTTTGGATACATGGTGGTGGCTTCTGGTTTGGTAGTGGAAACAGTGATTCGTTAGTTCTTATTAATTTAAAATAAATTAAATTAAATAATTTGTCTGATTTTAATTATAGTTTCTATCCACTTAAATTAATGGAACATGATGTTGTTGTTGTCACAATTAATTATCGTTTAGGAGCAATGGGTTTTTTAAGTTTACCCGAGGAAGGCATCTATGGTAATGCTGGATTAAAAGATCAAGTAAATAATAAATTATGATCCATTAAAAACTCATTTATAATGTCTTTGTTCTACTAATACAGCGTCTTGCTTTGCAATGGGTACAGGAGAATATTGCAAAATTCAATGGTGATCCAAATAATGTAACAATATTTGGTCAAAGTGCAGGAGCAATTTCTGTTCATATGCATTCTTATGCCGATCATGCAAACAAATACTTTCACAAAGCTATAATGCAAAGTGGTACTGCTAATATGGAATGGTCATTCCAATCGAATCCAGGCTATAAAACCCGAAAATTAGCTAAATTATTAGGTTGTGAGTCAAATAAAACAAGTGATATACTAGCATTTTTGCAATCAGATGCCGTAACTGCTGATAGAATATTACTTTCTAGTCCTTGTGTACTAACAGAAGATGAACGGCGGCGTGGTCTTCCATTACCTTTCAAGCCAGTAGTTGAAGATAAAAAAAGTCCTGACATATTTATCAAAAAACCCATATTAGAAAGCTTACAAACAATTAATGTCGTAAAAGTTCCAACTATAATGGGGTATAATTCTACCGATGGTTTAGGTATGTTATCTAATGCATTACGGAAATTAAATGCTATAGATAATGACTTAGAACGGTTTGTACCACGAGATATACCTTTGCCAGTAGATAGTCCTGGAGTAAAAGCGATTGCTAAAGAAATGCGAAATTTTTATTTTAAAGGTGGAATTATAAATGAAAAATCCTTAAATGAACTCGCGAATGTGTTGAGTGATTATCACTTTGTTGTTGACATGCAGCGTGCCGCAGAATGTCAAGCCCGTTATCAATCGAATGCACCATTATTTTTTTATCGCTTTAATTATGTTGGTGACCATAATATGTACAAACGAGTATATCAATTCGAGGCACTTAAGGGAGCATGTCATGGCGATGAATTATGTTATATGTTTCAAACAGCTGGTGATAAAACAACTTTAACACCGGATGATGAAATATTTGCCAATAAATTGTGTCAGCTTTGGACAAATTTTGCAAAATATGGAAATCCAACTATTAATGGTACAATCAACTGGAAGCCAGTGCGATCCCCAAAAACGGAAGACAGTGAATTCGAATTAGATTATTTATCTATTGATAAACAATTTGAAATGAAAAAAAATCCTGAAGAAAACCGTATGAATTTTTGGCGCAAAATCTATCAAAATTATAATAGAATCGATTATTCTAGGCTTAGCGCTAAACTTTAATATTAAATTATAGTGAATAAGAAGAGTGTCCAATAAATAAAACCCATGATAATTATATTAAATTTGAATAAAATATTTTCGAATTAAATTAACTTCGAATCGTTATATTAATACTAATGTTTTAATATTTTATTATAATTTTTTTATGTCACAAAAATTAAAAAATTAATAATATATTGTTCGTTTTTTTAAATGGTGTTTCTTATCAGAATAGCCACTTATTATGATCTCAGAACTATGCTATTATTTTATAAGAAGTGGATGTATAGGTATTATCTATATTTCCTTAGTTCAATAAAATCTTTTGATAAATATAGACGTGTCAATAGTGTCGGCAAACCTTAACGAAGTGCAGTCAGAATAAAAGCTGCTGAAAAGAGAATTGTGCATAAATGCTGCATTCGTGCAAGCACACTATAGGAAATAATTTATACACTACGTCTTTAACAGCAATAAAATACTTCCACTCTTCAGTTCAAAACAGTGTGCGTAATTTGTTTAATAGCATTTTCTACAACATTATTCTCTAAAATAACAAAATTTCTTAAGTTATTCCAATACCTTAGTCGAATTCTAATAAAATTGAAATTAATTCCTACCGCCCAATATCACTTAATCCATTTTGTTCCAAAATCTTAGATGAAAATCTATATCTAACCCTCTAGCCACGCTGGATTAACTATTATTCTCTTCCTTCTGTACCCATAATCATGTGTCATGTGCCGAAGCTTTTGCCAAAATAGGCATTTACTCCATTATGGATGAACTAAAGCTCTAGAAAGTTATAAAAAAAACTTTAGCTTACATTAAAAACTTCATGACCAATAGAAAAATTATATTTTATGTTTGCAACTCTTATTTTTCTTTTGGATCTCTAACAAATGCTGTACCGCAAGGTTCTGCTATTTCTGTACTTTTGTTAATAACTGCTTTCAATAAACTAAATAAAGCTATAGAAATTGAATTATAAGGAATTGTGTTTAGAGTCCTACGCCGACGATTACCATATAATTAAAAAAGTTAGGAAAAGTAGTAACTTCAATATTGATGCTGTTTTATTTGATATCTTTCATTGGTGTAATTGTTTCGGGGTTAAGCTTGCATTAAACAAATGCAAGCTTAATGTAGAACCCAATCATGCAGATATTGTCACATCGTCACTAACCCCTTCTGATAACGTCATCACGCTTTAAATCCTGAGGATCATCTTCAACAATTGTTACAATTGGTCTAATTACATTCAGTACCTTAGCTCCTCTCTTTCAAACAGATTGAACATAATTTATTGTCTGGCTCTACATGCATGCAACTGTGATCCCATACCCTTAATATCTGTTATCAAATCCAGCATTATGAACAAAATTCACTATGGTCTCTTTTTATATGGAAACGCCGCAAACAGCCAACGTATCAAATTAAAATTAACTTTGCCATTAGTTAGGGGCTAGGAGCATATTGATCTACCCCAATAACAATATCATCTCTGAATCAAAAGTAAATCAAAAGTCTCTAGAAATCAGATATCAATATAACATAGTCAAATTGTACGAGTCTAATCTCTTTCATTTCGACTCTCCTATATTAATGTTTCTTTCCAGAATTCTTAAATCAAAAAAGTCTCTCAAGTACCCCTCAGTTCTTAAGCAAGCAATCGAGATTTGTCTTCTATGGGTTTTACTTTCAAACCACTATCCAAGGATGGATACTATGTACACTCCTCCATAGCATTCCAATTCCTTTAGTATTATTACCAGTCTTCACGATCCTTTAGTAAATCTACTACTTCACCAGAGTTGTTTCAAAAAAGTTTTTGAAACTATGTATACTATAGTATGCATATTCATTATAAATAAATAAAATAAATAAATAGCTATATTTCCTACTAAGGAAGTTATTTAGTACTAGATAGCAAATATTTGTTCTTATTAAGAATATTTAATATTTATTAAAAATATTTTATTTTAGATTTAGTTTTTTAGAGTATGTAAGTGTATACGTTCTTCTAGGTAGATAATATTTGAAACCTTCTTTAATCTAAAGATCTAGAGTTAACTCTATAAAGGATATAATATAGGTTTTGTAAAAGAAATTGTATCATACATTCAAATTGAAAATGAAATTTTTGTTTGACTGGAAAGAAATCAATATAACTACTTAGTTACCAGTAAGATTGTCAACGTATCCAGTCCAATTTATTTAATAGTTATGTCTTAAAAGTGACGGGAATTTGTCTATTGCTATTTATTTCGGTTAATGTTTATAGCTTATTATCAAAAAGTTTATTGTTGAAACTCCAAAATGCGAAAGTTTCATTATAATTATCGATTATATGTTATGTGTAGGTGAATATGACTAAATTCACTGACCCATTTCATCATTTAAGTGAACGTTCAAAGTTCATTTACAAAATTTTCATATTTTTAATTTTAAACTGAGATAAACTTGCATTAAAAAGGTAGAGGTAGATAGATATGACTATATTGATTCGATTTGTGAAATTTATCAAAAAAAAAAATTAATTTTATAAGAGTACAAAACAATATTATATAAATAAATATTTATACAATATACATAAATATTATTATTTATTTAATACAGACCCTTATCTGCCTTACTGACTTAAAATAATCTGGAGAAAAATGTATATGTTTGTGCTTTGATGGAAGATACAAAATGTGGTTCTTATGAATTTATTTTTCGGTTCTGTTGATGATATATAAATGCTTAGATGATTGGCGAGAGTTTAAGTTCCACTCCTAGCTTAATTTCAAAATTTATTGACTGTATTTTTTCTAAAGTTAATAGTTAAGGATGCATTTACTTCAAAGTAATTAAATTTACTATGCAGTTCATCAGTTGTATCTCGAATAATATTGGATAATGTCAATCCAATTTAATCAATATCAATAAATATTAATCCACTTAATGTTTTTATAACTAAGTTGATTTTATTGTTCCAGTGGAAATCTGTTTTTCTTTTGGTACGCCTTTTTGACAAATACTGAAATTTTGACGAGAGTGGTACGTACCATTTATTCGCAAATGAGAAGTAGTTCCGATTTATAATACCTCCACAAATTTTATTTAAATTATTTTTAACTAATGTGAGATAAATTAATAATTTTCACAAAAATCATTTTTTTTTATTATAAAGAGTCCAATTAAAATTGCACAATTGTTTTAATAACAGAACAAAAAATATATCAACACAACAAATAAGAAAAGCATACATTAAGCTAAGAGAGCAATTCAAATGTTTAGTTCTATAGATATAAGTGCTTGGCAGTTGTCTCTCATAGAGTTCCGTAGATATAAATGTTTGGTAGTTGTCTCTCATAGAGTTCTATAGATATAAATGCTTGATTGTTGTCCCTCATACAGTTCTATAGATATAAATCTTTCTCAGGTTCGCTCAATTTCAAGTAATCAAATTATATTCCAAGATAATCGTAATTACGTTATTTAAACGGATTGATACATGAATAAATGTTTATTAAGTGTTAGCTGTGCTTAGAGTTAACTTCAGATACTTTTTAACGTAAAAAGTAGAAAGTATTAATTACAGTGCTAACAAAAACAAAATAAAAATAATATAAAATATAGCAATTTATGCAGTACGAAGAGATGATCAAAGTTCAAATAAAACAAGGAACGCTTGCTGGCGTTCAGAAATTATTGCCCAATGGAAAACCATTTAATAGTTTTCAAGGAATACCATATGCAAAACCACCAGTTGGAACGCTTAGATTTAAGGTAATTTTAATTTTAATTTGTTAATTTGTATTTTAATTATGTTTTCGACTTGGATAGTCACCTGTGGCGCTTGAACAATTTGAAGTACAAGAATTGGATTGTTCTAAAGAACGCGACATATCACATCATCGTGATCCTTTTCTTCAAAAAATTGTTGGTTCAGAAAACTGTCTTCATTTAAATGTCTATGCGCCTCAATCAGCTAATGAAATACAGTTGCCAGTTATGGTTTGGATACATGGTGGTGGCTTCTGGTTTGGTAGTGGAAACAGTGATTTGTAAGTTTTCATTAATTTAAATTAATTTAACTAATAATTTATCCGGTTTTCATTATAGTTTCTATCCACTTAAATTAATGGAACATGGTGTTATTGTTGTCACAATTAATTATCGTTTAGGACCATTGGGATTTTTAAGTTTACCCGAGGAGGGCATCTATGGCAATGCTGGATTAAAAGATCAAGTAAATAATAAATTGTGATCCATTAAAAACTCATTTATAATGTCTTTGTTCTACTAATACAGCGTCTTGCTTTGCAATGGGTACAGGAGAATATTGCAAAATTCAATGGTGATCCAAATAATGTAACAATATTTGGTGAAAGTGCAGGAGCAGCTTCTGTTCATATGCATTCTTATGCCGATCATGCAAATAAATACTTTCACAAAGCTATAATGCAAAGTGGTACGGCTAATATGGAATGGTCATTCCAATCGAATCCAGGCTATAAAACCCGAAAATTAGCTAAATTATTAGGTTGTGAGTCGAATAAAACAAGTGATATACTAACATTTTTGCAATCAGATGCCGTAACTGCTGATAGAATATTGGCTTGCACACTTGGCGTACTAACAGAAGATGAACGACGGCGTGGTCTTCCATTACCTTTTAAGCCAGTAGTTGAAGATAAAAATAGTCCTGACATATTTATCAAAAAACCTATATTAGAAAGCCTGCAGGAAATGAATGTAGTGAAGGTTCCAACTATAATGGGCTATAATTCTGCCGAAGGTTTAGCTATGTTATTCAATGCATTACGCAAATTAAATGCTATAGAAAATGACTTAGAACGGTTTGTACCACGTGATATACCATTGCCAATAGATAGTCCTGGTATTAAAGCCATTGCTAAGGATATGCGAGATTTTTATTTTAAAGGTGGAATTATAAATGAAAAATCCTTAAATGAACTCGCGAATGTATTGAGTGATTATCACTTTGTGGTTGACATGCAGCGTGCCGCAGAGTATCAAGCCCGTTATCAAACGAATGCACCATTATTCTTTTATCGTTTTAATTATGTTGGTGACCACAATATGTACAAGCGAATATTCCAATTCGAGGCACTTAATGGATCATGTCATGGTGATGAGTTATGTTATATTTTTCAAACAGCTGGTGATAAAACTACTTTAACACCGGACGATGAAATATTTGCCAATAAATTGTGTCAGCTTTGGACAAATTTTGCAAAATATGGAAAACCAACTATTGATGATGCAATCAACTGGAAACCAGTGACATGTCCGGAAACGGAAGATAGTGAATTCGTATTAGATTATTTATCTATTGATAAACAATTTGAAATGAAAAAAAATCCTGAAGAAAATCGTATGGATTTCTGGCGCAGCATCTACCAACATTATGACAGAATCGATTACTCTAGACTAAGCGCAACGGTTTAATATAATATGTATATGAAATTGTAATGAACAATGAAAGTATTCGATATGGAAAACATATGATAATTATAATTATCTTAATAAATAAAATTGTTTCTAATTTACTTCTATAATGTATATTAAGAAATTAATATATTACAAAAACCAAAAATCTGTTAAATACGTCTTTTTTTTAATACTATTTACTTTTAATACTGATTATTCCTCTATCTTAAATAAAATATGTAAGAAGTATTACTTCAAGATATAAGAAATTAATTACCTGACCAAGTTACCTTACTTTGATTGTTTAAGAATACAAATATTTTATAGAGCACTTAACACTATGGGAGCTGAACACTGGTTCAGTAAACCCGCACACGTATTACTTAACATCTATTAAGTACAATTCAGCAATAGTAAACTTTGAGTGGATATGATTAGATGTATTCTAATTATTCTATTCTAATCAACAATTTTTGGATAGAAGTTTGGTTGAACTTTGAGATGTGCTAATCCAAAATAATTGAATTTTTATGTCATTTAATATTTGGTTCGAATATTGCTTAATGTCTGTATGAAAATTATTGGTTTAATCTGGTATCTAGTGTTATTCAAATATTTCTCGAATTTAGTTGAATTATTTATCGCATACCATTATCATAATTGCAAAATAATAAAAGGATTATATTAGCACAAAAAGATGTGATTATAAAAGATCTAATGTATTTAAAGACTGCCATAAATGCATGGAACTACGATATCCAGGATTTAGCTTTGGTATAAAACCACGCTTCAAAAATCTTTAAAAAATACTTAATAATTCTATCCCAGGAATAGAGATTTATACCAACCTAATAATTTTTTTTTATATATAATTGATGGAGATTATATAGTTGCGAAAAAAATGTTTATTTTAACAATTTGCACAAACATTTATCTCTATATGGTATCGATTGAGAATAATAGGTCTTTGTGTGGTTTAAAGTCAGTCAGATTAATTTAACCTAGCAAGGATATTGTATCATGAATATGTGCGACAATGTGAGCCGGGTGCCTGTAAACAGTTTAGCCTTTAGAGTTCCTGAGACTGTTCTTATGTTATGTTATCGATTTGCTTAATCTGACAACTGTTGAACCACACATGTGTACCATATTCGTTGAGTAAACTGAGTAGATAATTCGCTGAAGTACCCCATGAGGTCTCTGCCAGTTTTGGAACACTATTGTTTCTTTCAAGTTATTGTCAAGTACTTTTGACTAGCATTGTGTTTGTGTACATTGTCATTAAAATTTATTTGTAGGACCCTTTTTCTCTATATGGTAAAACTTATTTGCGAATGGTGAAACACAAGAGTAATCATATAGTGATACTTAGCGTTGTCGTATTTTATTTAATGTTGTGGCTATATTTGATTTTTAAAATTAGTTCTTCATAACGTTTTACAAATAAATAAATAATATACATTTTATTTTACATTACTATTTATTTGACTAGTATTTTCACTTATAACTAAAATATACAAATAATTTATAAAGAAATTTGAATTTCCTTTGTGACAAAAAGTACAATTTAAGCAAATCCCAACTTAATTATTTAATTTGGTTATTCAATTTAAAAAAAAAATTATTTTCTTCTTAATGTAAGTAAAATAAAATTTATAAATACAAACGACAAAAAAAAAACTACACATTCAGTTAAGAGAGAGCAAAATAAATGTTCTATAGTACAATTCTATAGAAGTACATGAATAACATACATACACACACACAAAAATACATTGTATACATATTCATAAAATTGGGATTCATTTTAAAAACAAAAACTTTACCAAAGTCACCTATATACATATAGCATATGGTATATTTTGTAGTCATGTTACTTTATCACACATACATTCCCTATCAATGATGTTCAATAAACCTACGGATAAAGCTTATTTGAACAAAAACAAAAACAAAAAAAAAAAATTAAAAACGTTTTAATGCAAACGTTCTCTTAAGATACAAACAAATGGCTCGGTGTATTAATTCGTACTGCTCCGAGTTCTGAACCATCCCGCCACGTTGAAGACGCAAGTTACATACTATGCCCAATATATCCACAAAGATGTCTGGCAATTTTGCTAAAGATGAGAGTGAGGGCAGTTCATTTCCGGTGAAATGATTCGGTCTGATTTCAATTATCGTTTCTTTTTCCTCTTTCTTGGGGACCTGTTTTGAGTCCTTCTCTTTATAATTCAAAATATATTTTATATAAAGCAATGTATTACGCGTAAAATTGCTATCAGTATCATTACTCATTTGGCATATGTCTCCACTTTCATTAATTGCATCTATAAAACATTTCGGTAGACTAAAATCTACAGGGCTAAGTACTTGCATTAATGCAGCCTCCTTTGTGACCGCAGCTGCCATTGAAGTCAATGAATAGGCAAGAGATTGACGTAATTGACGTATGCCATTAAGAATTGCGGTTAAGCAACCAGTGCGACCAATACCAGCAGAACAGTGTATCACTGGAAATGGTTGCATTGAGTTAAAGATATCCTGTTGATATAGAGCAACTTGTTGTGGTTCTATATGTATTTGTTGAGTCGGTGTTACACTATCTTCGCAGTATGTTTCGAATTCTTTCTCACACTTGCCCAAGTTCAATAAATGCAAACACATGTCAACCAAAGTATTTACGTCTCTAGGTGAGCGATGATCCGGCCAATCGGGATACCAATAGTGATAACTATAAAACTTCTGTATAAGAAGTTTATTACGGTTGACATTATAGTCCGGCAAATGGTAATTGAGACAGTAGAGTATAACAAATTTTCGTATAGAAAATCCGTTCTTTTTAACAATTCCAATATTTTTAATTACGAAAAAGTTGGCAACGCGTGGGAAGAACGCATATATTTCATCATTGAGGTCCGTCTCAAATGATTCGAAACAAACGCTTTGTTCCGCAAAATGCGTTTTATTTGGATATGGTAATTCATCGTTTTGATTTAAAAATGGTTTCAAAAACTCCTGTAGTTCTTTATTTGCTGTTACGGTCTCTTGTTTATTTGTAGTAATAAAAATTTCATTTAGTTCCACTGGAAAGTAAATAGCGCATTTTTGACGATTATTTTCCAAGAAATTGGTTAGCATCACGATTTTTTGAAAATACTGTGGTAAAATGTGATTCTCTTTGATGCCGGTATGAGTGGTTATAGTTCTATCTGAAACATGTATATGTTTTTGTGTGTTTTGATAGATCATAAGCCAAAATTCGAAGGTGGTATTTGGTAAAGGACCTTGGGTAGCTACATAACCTTTAGATGTATAATCTGGACCCTGTAACAAAAGCAATATTTTACAATAAATTATAAGCTATAAATAACTTTATTACCTTTATATAGTTGGCATTAATGTATGGAACTTCATCTGTTGTATAGGACAGCTTTGGTTCATCCGTCACTAACGCATCATCGATATCTTTGGGTATGGGTATTAGTTCTTTTTCTAAAATAAAACGTGAATTTTCATTTGGTAAAATTGTTTTATATCTATTTTTAGCTTGGGAACCAAAAACCATGGGTTTTTCCTGATGATTTAATGGTAAGTCCCAGAATTCCTTGTGCAATTCCCGAAATAAGCGTTTCTGTTCAAGATCATCCGGTTTTATATTTTCTGAAATAGTACTGATCACATCTTGGTATCTTGTAGCTACTTCACTATCTTCTGAAGTGGATAGTAGGCCACTAATAGGAGTCTCAGTTTCTTTGTTGTTATGGTGTGCACTTAAAACAGGAAGTTGATGTTCAACTATACTTTTACTGTTAGTTGTGTAACTGCTGTCGAATAAATAATTGAATTTAATAAGATCGATTTGGCTCAGTGCATTTGACGCGTTTTGTAGCATCTGTATATTTGCAAGATACATTTTAAACTCCTCACTAGTGGTTTGTGGCGACAACGGACGTGTCATAATATTTCGTACCCCCGTGCAATTGCATACAGTGCTCTCCTCAAAATTAAAATGATCGCGCTTGGTATCTTGTGCGTGTGCAACACTGGGATTTAGGTCTGAAACTGAACCGTAGCACACCTGGTTGGCATCACGTTTGTGCGCTTGGTTAAGGTCTGCAAACTGTTTGTTACCTTTGTTAAGATTTTCGCTACTGAAAAATTTTCGCTGATGAGTTTCAGCACAGCAGTTTGAAGGCAATTTTATTTGAATATCTGGTTCGATAGCAGATGAATCACCTAAATACAGGCTGCGCTCTGTGCCGCCTATACCACCGAATGAGCTACTCATATTTAGTGTAAGACTTTGATTTGAACCTCTTCTCTCAAGTAAACCGCCACGTTTAGGTGTAGTATTACTCGGTGTATTGTTAGTTGGTGTTACAAAAGAGGTTGTTCTAGTAACTCCGCTTGTAAGGTGCGTTTGACATCTATCTACGTTTAGAGAATTTTGACTGACAAAAGTTTTTAAGTTACCGCAAGAAGTTGCACTGAGATTATTCAATGTAAGACTGTGATTGGAACCCCGACGTCTGAATAAACTTTGTCTGGCTCCTTGTGTGGTATTTGAGTTCGTGTGTGTAATATTCAAAGGATGTGGGGTGCTTGAAACACTTTGATCTAAATTATAACTTGATTTAGAGTTGAGATTTGTTGTAGAGTTTCCAACAGAACCGAGACTATAGTTTGATGCACTTAAACCAGTACGGCAGCTGCCTAAAAGATTACTACACGAGCCGTGTAAGCTTAAGTTTAGAGTGAGACTATGATTGGATCCTCTGCGTTGAAGTAAATTTGTAGATGAACTTGAATTTGTGTTTTTTGTGCGTACAATTTGTGGTTGTGCCAAAGTCGTTGGCAGATCCATTGACTTTTGTTTTAATGGAAAGTCACAACTTTTCGGACTAGAAGTGAACTCCACTAAAGTAAGAAATTCTGGTAGGGTTTTTAAGTTTGTATTTGATGCATGCAAAATAGGGTTCGGCTTGTGTAACCCCCTATGGACATTCGTTAATGAATTTGGTGTTAACGAATTATTGGAAGTACTTTGGATATGTGTTTGATATATTTTTTTATTTTCGCTTTCATCTATTTGCACTTCATCATCTTCCTTTAATATTACAACTTTACTCATTAGTTTTTCATTGTTACTTATGTCCGATAATGATTTCTTTGAGGTTTCTATGCATAAATTTTTACGATTAAATGGTGTAAAATCTGATGAACCTGGTACTCGACGTCGCAGACTTCTGGAGAAGCTCGTACCAGTAAAATATTCAGGGTGATGAGAATAATGTAAATTGTGTGTATCTCCGTATGCAGATAGCTGCGATAATGAAGTTGAGCGATTTGATGTGTTTTGCATGTTAATTTCAGGTCGTAGCCTATCGCCACTACACCGCAACTGCCCACTACTTAATTTTAGTGGTTTTGTTTCAAATTCATTAATATGTGTTTGACTTCCACCAGATACTACAATTCTTAGTTCAGATTCATTTACAGCTACTGCTGCTGCTGAATCCAATGAGAGAGCCTTTTCTTTTGTGCTTTTTATTGTTGGTGTCTTTGGCTTGGGAGATGGCGATGACGGTTGTGGAGCCTGATTGGATGGTATATCTGTTATCTTTATAGTCAAATTATTCTTATTTTTACGATTTTTGCGAGAGTCAGTTTTGTGGAGAGTGAAGGATTGTTTAATATTATCTGTTTGCTTATTTTTAACTAAATCATCACTATTAGATTCGAGATTGATGTTTTTATTTCCTGTATATTCCGTATCATTAACGTTGTCCATTTCTATGCTTGGAGATTTAAATCTTGATTTTCTATTTGCCATATTTTGCTTAGAACGTAGTTGATTGTCACGGCAAGTACCATTTTCATCTATTTCTATACTTTGTTCTTGTACAATTTGATCTATTTCCGGAAATTTGAAGTAATTGCCATTTTTGTAACCAGCTGAACTGATAACACCTAAAGGCGATCCTCCAAGACTAAGATTATTAATAGAAGATAAAAGTTTCGGTGAGAAAGATAATCGATTACTTCCAAGCATAGCAGCCTCATGCATTGGATATATTTTTGGTGAGCCGTTTTCATCAATCAGTGGAGAATTATTACCACTACTGCATTTATAAATATTTTCATCATGCTTATCTTTTAGTTTAGGTATTGTGTTTTCTTTATTAGCAACAAATCCGTCAGCTTCCATTTTACTTTCCACTGAAGCAGTATGCTTCAAAACTAAGTTTTGTGGAGAACAGGAACGTCGTTCGTAAAGAGAAAATCGTTTATACTTATGAGTTACCACAGGTGAAGAGGATTGCACTTGTTTAGCTGTTACAACCGGAATTTTTGGTGTAGGTATTTTTTTCATATTTTCAAAGTCAAAACTTTGCTGTGACAATTCCATTGCACTTTCGTCCAAAGCTAACTTACCAGCAACAGAACCAGTAGATGAAGCAGCTTCTTTACTTTGGTTTAACTTATCTGTATTGGGTGAAGGAAAGTCGAATGATCCTTGTAAAAAATCCAAAGGTGTAAAATATGGTGTACTTTTATTACTTTCTGTGATGTCATCATCGTTTGTGGGCAACGAATATTCAAATGCTGTGCGTGTCAATTCTTCAGTTGTCGAATTATGACTTTCTAAAGTCGTATTTTCGTTATTTTTAAAATTTTCCATTGCAACTATTTTAAAATAGTGACAAAGAGAAAAATTCGGTCGTTATCAATTCTCGGGTATCCATATTTAATATATTCCTGGAAAATACATAAATTTATAAAACTATTCAGCCTTTTTATTGCTTTCACATACCTTAAATTTAAAATATGATCTGCAGCAGGCAAAAAATATTTTCTGGAATACAAAAAAAAGGTATTAATTCTGAAAAATGTTTATGCTCTAAATACATTCAGGCAAAAATTGTATTTTTCCAATTACATACATTTATAAATGTGTACATATTAACGCCAGATATGCAAAAAAAAACCTTTTTCATATCAAAATGCAACATTTGCAATAATTTTTACATTTCTTAATTTTGTAACTTCAAGTTTCTTTCTCTAATTAAATTTGTTAGCATTTTGTGTATATGTTGAAAATGAAATGAGGGAGAACATACCTATATTATAGCTAAATCCAAAAATATTTACGAAGTTAACCATCTTGCTTGTTGAATTTATTGTTGATGTGCGCTCATTATTTTGATTTGCGTTAACATTACTAATATTTAATTTTATAATTTACTCAAGTGAGTCTCAAAGTTATTAAAAGTATATTTTAATTTGACAATTATGCCCTACTTTTACACACAGCAGCGACGTTGTGCGCAGTATTCTGGTATAACTTATTTGTTTTATTCGTCTTCGAACACATAATAAACACTCCGTGTGGGAAGTAAATCATAATAATAAGAAAACGTCAAACAATCAAACGACAAACTAGTGTTGTAAAGCGATGTATTCAGTAGCAAAAAAATATTTGCAACTTACAAAAGAAACTATGTGAAGCAACAACAATGCTTTTAAAATCTTTAAAGTTCGCTTTTACTCGCAAAAAGTTTTACATCTTAAGCTTTAGTAGTTAAGTTTTAGGAGTCAAATTCAAAAATTAGTCTATTGTGAATGTTCACTGGAAATATGTTGTAAAATTGTAGTCATCCGGATTTCATTTACTAATAAATTCAAATACATAAATAAATTAATTAATTTGAATATATAAAACAAATATGCTCATTATAGCCCTTCTAATAATCATTTTGTTTTTTTTTTTTATTATAATTAATTAATTTTCAGTGATCACAATTTTTATATTTTATATTGTACACAACACAACACAAAATATATGTAAAAAAAAGTATTTAACATATTTTAGAAGTGATGCTAATTTGTTTCAACTAAATCAGGACTGTCCAAAGTACACATGCTACCCACGGTTAATTTTTATGCGGCCCGCAACATGTTTTTAATCTATTACAATTACACCAATTTTTTTTGATGCACTGGTAAAACTACATTATTTTATTTTTATGGTATACCAAATAAATGAATTTAAATTGTTAAATTAATAGAACTGAATTTTACATTATAACCATATTTTTATTTTTGCCGTAAACAACTAAGAACGTATATATTTGATTCTGTGGCCATCCAATCTGTACAGTAATTTGTATTGAACCACAATCGCATCTGGTCTAGAGTGCCCTGAATTAGATAATACTACGCGAGACATTGGCATCACTGTTGTAATCTGACAAGTGTTATGTTTTGACAAATAGCAAAAGTAGCACAATGCAAGCAAATTACGTTGTTTATAAAAATAAATAATTAACATAATTTAAAAAATAAATTGAATACAAAATAAAAAGGAACGGTAAAAATGTTGAAAATTTCAAAATAAAACATTTAAATTTTTCTTTTTTCAATTATCAAAGTTATGAAATTTTTGAATTTGGTTTGAATTTTTGTTTATATCTGATTTTTGACATATTTTGCATTTTCGTTGGAATATCAAATGAATGTTCACAATAGTTCGTTTACTGTGTTAGTAACACCGAAGTGTATTGCTAGTATACAACAAGATAGAGAAAATAATGTTGTTGTTTTACATACATTTCGGCCAGTCTAGGCTAACAACTTTAAGTTTTTTGCCATACTTGCGAGCCATGAAAAGGCCTATAGATACAGAAAATTGTATTGTTGTTTTGCGTACATTTCGGTCAGTATAGGACAGCAACTTCCTGTTTTTTGATATGCTTGCAAGACCACCGAAAACGTCTTATGTTCTTTTGTGGCAAAATTCAATATTTTCCAAATCAGTAAAGATATTAAAATTAAATTTCTTTTCAAATAATTTTTGATTAATTTTCTTTGGAATATTTTTTAAAACCATTCTATTTGAGCCTAAACTTTCTGTTTGGGCAGATGTACATGCCATTTGTACATTTTACAGCACTTAACGATAAATTTTTATTTGTAGAATTCTACCATCTCTAACTGTCAAATGTAAATGTTTATTTTGAATTATTATTTACTTCACTTCTAGTTCACAGAAGCATGGCTGATAGATTTCTTTATACAATATAAGTATTTAAATATAACAATAAATATATTTATACAAATAAGATGTCGGTACAAAAAAATTTACGTTCTCCAAAGGAGATAGAAGTAATTGAATATCCTGGTAATGTTGTAAATGTAGACAAAATGCTTGCTACACTTGGTGGCATTAACAAAATTTCACAGGTAATGAATATGAGTTTTATGGTATATTATAGTTATGGTATATTATTAAAAATTATTTAATATACATTTATCAATCTTAAACATTCAAAGTATTTTACAGGTAGTTTTTCGATAGTGATTTTATGAAATTCGAACCACTTAGACTCAATGAACAAATGTATTTCTGTATATGTTATGATATAAGTATGTTTTTATGTTATATAATGAATTATATTATATTTATTAATAGTACAGTGTATGGTTTTGTATACGGAAATCTAGTCCCTAGTTTTCAGTTTATATACAACATATGTCTATTTAAACAAATAGTCTTTGAGTGAATACTCTTTTAAGTGGGCACTCTTACAAAAGGGTCTTTGTCTTCATCTTGCAATGTTGCTAGTGTTTTCTTTTTTCATACAAATTTAGTTTATATAACGAATTGTTGTCTTAAAGGGATAGAAGTGCAGATGGTGTTTGCTTAAGAGAATTTTCATTCTTTATGTAAAATATACAAAACTGTTTAAGTATTTAATTGCACTAATATTATTATATATTTTTTATATAAATAATTTTTATTCCTTATTTATTTTTTAGGCATTAAGTTCACAGAACACTGCTTTACAACTCAAATTTCATCCAGAAAATCCTTTTAATAAGCCAGTGCTCTGTGAACCTGTTGAGCATACTGGCTTCTTGCTTAGTGTAAAAGTTCGTCGTTCTAAGCGCGATAAGACAAAACCACCAAAATATGAAGTAACAATATTAGGAAATACTGTCAGAAGCTTTATATTTGAAAGTACTTCACTTCAAAATACAATAACAATATAGTACAACATATCTTATTAAAGATATATTTAATTACAGATCTCTGCGATTTTCAATACTTACCTTTAGTAAAAGATGATAAACAAACATTAACTTTTCATAAAGGTTTGGTAATCTCGAAATCTGTAACCGATGTAAAATACCTCGAGTGAGTAAAATTACAATTTCAAATAATATTCTTAGTAATAAAAAAAGAAATTCAATT
This sequence comes from Teleopsis dalmanni, assembly GCF_002237135.1. Classification (NCBI taxonomy): domain Eukaryota; kingdom Metazoa; phylum Arthropoda; class Insecta; order Diptera; family Diopsidae; genus Teleopsis; species Teleopsis dalmanni. Next base: position 62,158,788 of record NC_051847.1, on the reverse strand, counting down.
TAATTTATTTTTGTCCACAGCAATAGCAGTTTACCAGGCCTTAACATACCAAATGTTTTTGCACGATCAGATGTAGTGCAAATGAATTATTTCCGTAACGAACCAGTAGGCGATGGGCAAATGGATGCTTTGGGTGTATTACAGAAGACTATATCCGATAGTCGTGATGTGATTAATTTTAGTATGGTTAATCCTTTCCCAATACAACCAGACACACAAATTCTGAAACGAATGCGCGTAAAATATGTTTCAGATGAGCAGTTTATACGTGTGAAAAATGTATGAAATAAATATATTTTTTAACTTAAAAATATATATAATATATATAATCATTATAGCTTTTCGAGGAATGTCCTATATGGACACGTATTGCTTTAATATATGAGAGTGGCGTTTTAAATGATAAACTGAAGTGTATAACACCTTCGCTTGCTTACTATTTTGCGAGTGGACCTTGGCGTACACTATTCGTGCGTTATGGTTATGATCCACGGAAAGATTTTAATAGTCGTTTCTATCAAACATTTGACTTCCGTATGAGATTTCGCTCTGGTGTATCAGAATTCGTAAGTTAAACGTGAATAATATAAAGTAAATTTTATTAAACTTATTTTGGCGCAGTTTTCACAACTTTCAGATAAGCGTAAGAATAAACGTACAACAAAAGATTTAACAGAAATGGAATACGATGATGAACAAGATGATGTTACTTCTCTAGCAATAGATGCTAATTATCCATATTTAGATGAAGATAGAATGCCACGTTCCAAACAGTGCATATTAAGGGTAAGCAATTTATTTTAAAAAATATATTTATTTTTATTTCTTGGTTTCTTTTTTTTTAGTATCGTGATATTCACATACCGAGAATACAAGAAATGCTTGTTAAGATACCTTCACCACAAACAGGTGCAATATGCAATGAAAAAACTGGTTGGTTACCACAAGGATTCGATAATCAAGTCCGACATATTATAAGTAATAATATAAGAGATATTCTAAGGAATTATTATCGAACACATAAAGAAGATGAAGAAATTAAAGTAAGTAATTATAAAAATTTTATTGTATACGGATCTTTACTAAAGAAATTATTATAAAATATAAATTAAATACACTTTTGCATCAACACCCAAATATGTTTGTTTTCCCAAACACCGGGGTATGCAGAGATAAACTCATTTAACAATACGAAGTAGTTAAAAGCTACATATATTTTATATATGTACACCCGTGTGATTATATGAAGTGCTAAAATCCAAAAAATACTAGTAATTTTGATCCCAAAAACAATTTTATATATGTTTAAAATTTTGCTTTTTGGTAAACCATTGAAAATTTGAAGACGATACGGCTCTCCTAGAACTTAAGATATGTCAATTTAAAAGTAAAATAAAAAAGAAACGGATATATGGGTGTTGACATAAAGTTTAATATATATATAATATCAATATAATAATATATATAATATAAATATAATATATATATAATATAAATATAATATATATTTTAAATGATTTTACAGGCAAAAATGGTTGCTGAGAATATAGAAAATGAGGATGATATGCAATTAGGCGTTGACATAGAAGAAGCTGAATATATGGACATAAATGTAGAAGAATCATTAGAAGATAATTTTCAACAGTTAATGGATGATTTAGAGGGCTGAAAAAGTAAATTAACATTAAATTAATTTGTTTTTTTTTTTTAAATTGTGTTTTTAATAATATACCCTATAATTTAATTTAAGTAAAGATTATGAGTTTAAAATTAAAATGAGTTTCAAATAGTAACGGAAATCCATATATAATAGTTATATGTGTTTCCAATCCCACGAAAACTAATTAGATTACATAGTGGTGAACATCTTTTATTCGTATTCATGTCTTACCATTTACAATACTATCAAATTACCAACGTAAGGGAATTCAATTAATTTAATTCAGATCAATTTTAGATAGAATAAGTTGACTTTTGGCTAAATGAAACAAATCGTCTACTCTATTTAAACAAGCAATAAATTTAATTTATTACTATAAACAACATACGTCGAAAACATTAAACTAATAAAAACGCGTAGAGGAATATGTTATTTTGAGAATGAAAAAGACTAAAAGTGCTTTCATTCAACTTTAAAATATGTAGAACTATATGTCATATATTGACCTCTAGAAAACTTTGCATATATAATACCAAGATATACGCAGTTTTATTTTACAGAAGAAAAACATGGGAGAGTATCAATCTAATCATTAATTTTGACTTTTATAAACTAATGTCTACGAAGAAATCTATCCAGAAAATATCTAACCAGAAAATATTTGACCAGAAAATATCTAACCATGATCTGTCGGTTGAGTCAGAGATATTTTATTTTAAAGATATATTGAGGAAACACAAATATGGCTGGATAGAGCACTCTCTCAAAAGACCGTATAACAATATTGTACGATAGACATTGAGATAAAACTCCAGAGAACCGAAAATCGGAAATTATTAGTACTCTAATCTATTCTCAAACCTGGCAAACGTCGTAAATAAAGTCGATTGCACATTTGTTGTAATTATCGATTGAGAAATATACATTTTCGAATAAAGTGTATAGCTTTATTTATAGGAAATGGTAAAAAAAAATCGTATATTAAAGAACAACAGTGTTTTAAGCTGGAAGTGAACCAAAAAAAAAAAACGGTTTTGCTGAAGTAATATTCAGAATCGAACTGAAGCAATAACATCTCTTTATTTATCACACATCTCTTTATTTATTTATCTCATTATATTACACAGTTCAGTAACTTTCCTCATAAGCGAAGTTGAAAATTAACTGAATGAAAAGTTAAAAAAAAAAATGTTTTCTTAAAACTGTAGAAATTTTCTTTTTTTATTGAATAAATTATTTTTAATTGTAAACCGTCAGTTATGACGATAGTGACTATTTTACTTTATAAAAACTATTGTATTTTATTGGAGAGGTTTTAAAAAGTAGTGGACTACAACTTGCAGTCTCAAAAAAATAATTTACGAACAATTAATACATATACGCAATAATTCTAAGACCAGTGACGATGGGTATTTGACAATACTTGAAACAGCTCAAAAATTCAATTAGTTAAAAATAATATTAAACGTGTTTTTGTTGTTATAGTTTACTACTTTTCAAAACGTCTCTAAATAAATTCTTTTTTAAAATGACGGATAAAATCATTTCAATTATGACCAAAATTGGTTTATAATAATACATAAAAAATATTCATTTCAAAATAAACCGAAGACAGAAAAAAATCCTATAATTAAAACTAAAATTTAAAACGAAAATTAAAACAAAAACAAAAACTAAACTGTTTAAGATATTATTACAGGTTCAAAGTCTTGCATTCAATATAATAACAAATTAGAATATGAGTAAGAAATCATGACTTAAGAATGATATCAGTATGATATAGACATCATAATTTTATTAATACATGCTAAAAAAATAAATGGTAACCAATTTTTAAAAAAAATTGGTAATATATATAAATATATATTGAAGGTATATGCTATAATATACTATTTAAAAGTTATAGGGCTTGTTATATTCAAATAATAACAAGTGTTATAAACTATGATTTAAGCTGAGTATTATATATATGTGGCAGCACCAAAAAATATAAATAAAAGAACTGTCAACAAGGCACAAAGGAGACAACAATAGCCGCAGTTCCCGCCAGTAGTAGTTTGGAAAAAGACAAAGCAGCACGTGAATAAGACGTAAAAACATAAATCTTAACTTTAAGAATATTTTATAATAACTAAGTATAAGAAATAAATAAACTTATCCATTACCAATACGGAGTGTTCAATTCGAAATAAACCCCAACATAACAAACCACTACATTGGTGACCAAGCCGACGTCGAATATATAAAAAAAAAAATGGCTACTCAAGAGCAAAAGATAACCGAAGACACTAACCCAATCAATGAAAACGCAACAATCACTGCAATAAAGCTGCCGATGCCAACATTAATAAAAAACAACATTGACCTTTGGTTTATTCAGTTGGACTACTGGTTCCAAGTCAACAACATAAAGGGCGATACTCAAAAGTTTGGCACAGTTATCGCAGCATTGGATGGATCGCTGTTAGAACAAATTTATAACACAATACAGAATCCACCAGCAACTCAGAAGTACGAAGCTATCAAGCAAGCAATAATAAAAAACTTTGCGGATAGTGAACAAAAACGCATACAAAAATTAGTTAGTGGTTTACAGCTTGGGGATAAAAAGCCATCCCATCTTTTAAGCGAATTGCAACGTATTAGTGGAAGCAAACAAGACGAACAATTACTGAAAGGGTTATGGTTACAACGTCTTCCTGTAGAAGTACAGACATGTCTAGCCACAATTCAAGTGGAACTACCTAAGATGGCGGAATTGGCAGACAACATAACCGAAACAATCCGTATAAACTCAACAATGCAAGGAACTTACGTCAATGCAGCTAACGTCCCTGCAGCAGCTCATATTCAACGTGATGCACAAATCGAACAACTTCAACGAGAAGTGACCAGACTGACGAAAATGGTCTCGAAATTATCAACCGAACACCGCTCAAGAACAAATCAACGTTCACGTTCAACATCCAGAAACCGGCAATGTCATGATGATAGTGAAGAAAAGACCAGTACAAATTGTTGGTATCATAGAACATATGGGTCAAATGCAAAAAATTGCAAGCAGCCATGCACATATGGCACAAAAAACTAAAACCGACTTCGTCTACGGCGGCAGAGGAAGTTGTAAACGAAACATCTACAAGACTGTTCGTCTATGACAATAAGACAAAAAAATCATTCCTAATAGACACGGGTGCAGATGTTTCACTTATTGCCGCCAAACAAAAAAATTCAAATACAAACAATAAGAACGAAAGAATACTCTACGCAGCAAATGGTTCTACGATCAAAACATTTGGAGAAATAGAGATAACTCTAGCTCTTGGCTTACGAAGAAATTTCACATGGCCATTTATTATCGCAGATGTAAACACTTCAATCATCGGTGCAGATTTTTTAAATCATTTCGGATTAATAGTAGACATAAAAATGAAACGATTGATCGACACATCAACAAAGATTTTTTCAGCCGCAAGTGAACGTAAGGTAAATGCGCAAAAAATATCAACTGTGAACACATCTTGCAAAATTGCAGATCTACTAAAAGAATACATCGACATCACTAAACCAACACCGACAAATCGCCAGGTGACCAAAGTCACTCACCACATATTAACAAAAGGTCCACCAATATGTGAGAGACCACGTAGGTTACCTCCAGACAAGCTAGCAGCAGCAAAAGAAGAATTCCAAAACTTAGTCACAGCCGGAATATGCCGTCCATCAAGCAGCAATTGGGCTAGCCCCTTACATATGGTAAAAAAACCAGACGGTAGTTGGAGACCTTGCGGAGATTACCGTCGCTTAAATGCAATCACCATCCCTGATCGTTACCCAGTTCCTCACATACATGATTTTGCACACATGTTATATAACCAAAAAGTTTTTTCAACCATCGACCTGATTAAGGCATATCACCAGATACCAGTTGAACCGGGGGATATTCCAAAAACGGCGATCATAACTCCATTTGGATTATTTGAATTTACTAACATGACATTCGGACTTTGCAATGCAGGTCAAACATTTCAACGCTTCATTCACGAAGTATTACGAGATCTCGAATTCGCCTTTGCCTATATTGACGACGTCATTATTGCATCAGCAAACGAGGAAGAGCACAGGCAACACTTGCAACAAGTATTCGAACGATTCAGAAAACATGGTTTAATAATAAACGTATCAAAATGCGTTTTTGCTCAAAACACAGTAAAATTTCTTGGTTATCTCATCAGTGAAAAGGGCATTCAACCTCTACCAGATCGAGTGAAGAGCATCAGCGAGTACCCGCTTCCAACAAAAACAAAAGAATTAAGAAGATTTCTAGCATTACTTAACTTTTATCGCAGGTTCGTACCAAACGCTGTAGATTCTCAAACTGCACTTCAACAAATGATAAAAGGAAACAAGAAGAACGACAACACACCGTTATGCTGGACCGAAGTGAACAAAACAATCTTCCAAAAATGTAAAGATGAACTAACAAACTCGACACTACTTGTTCATCCGTCAAAAACTGCTACGCTTGCATTACAAGTAGACGCCTCGGATAAAGCTCTCGGCGCAGTTCTTCATCAAGTGACAGACAGCACGTTCCAACCACTCGGTTTTTTCTCTAAACGATTAACAGATACACAAAAACGATACAGCACATACGATCGTGAGTTGTTAGCCGCATATCAGGGCATAAAACATTTTCGACATATGTTAGAAGGTCGTGAATTCGTATTAATAACTGACCACAAGCCACTCACGTTCGCATTCCAGCAAAAGTCCGACAAGGCTTCACCACGTCAAGTCCGACAGCTTGATTATATAGGTCAATTTACAACGAATATCGTTCATGTCAGCGGAAAAGACAACATCCCAGCAGATTTTCTCTCGCGGATAGATAGTATTAGCATCCCAAAAATCGACTACGATTGTATAATTGGATTACAACGATGTTGCCCACAACTACAAGATATCAAAAACAACAATTCCATCGAAATCAAACTTTTATCTTTACCAACAATATCAGATAAAATTTATTGCGAAGTTTCAACTGGGCGAATTCGTCCTTACATTCCGCAGAAATACCGGCTACATATCTTTAAAGCTACGCATGGGTTGTCTCATCCCAGCATTCGGGGCACAACAAAAATGATAGCTGAAAAATTTTTCTGGCCTTCTATAAATGCTGATATCAGAAACTGGACCCGACAATGTATCCCATGCCAACGTTCTAAAGTGCAACGTCACAACCGTTCACCTATTTGTCAATATGAACTCGCTGAACACAGATTCGAACATATAAACATAGATATCGTCGGCCCGCTACCACCATCAAACAACTGCACATATATATTAACCATCATCGACCGTTTCAGCCGATGGCCAGAAGCAATTCCGATCCCAGATCAAACAGCGGAAACCATCGCAAACGCACTGATTACTCAATGGATCGCACGTTTTGGCGTACCCTTACGTATCACAACAGACCAAGGAAGACAATTTGAATCTTCATTGTTCAACCAACTAGCTGAAGTTATCGGTTGCAAACACTTACGAACTACGAGTTACCATCCTCAAAGTAACGGAATGGTGGAACGATTTCACCGCACATTAAAAGCAGCCTTAATGTGCCACCAAACAACTTCTTGGACAGAAGTTTTACCAATAGTATTGTTAGGTCTACGCACGACTTTTAAACCAGACATTGGAGCTTCTGCTGCTGAAATGCTATATGGCCAAACTCTACGTTTACCGGGCGAAATAGTAAGCAACCCTAGCCACAGAAATATAAATCAACACGATTTCATAACCAAGCTAAGAGAACAAATGCAGAGCGTCAAGGCAACGTTGGTATCGCATCATATAGACCGAGGCTACCACATCCAACCGGCTCTAAGCTCAGCCACGCATGTATTTATACGAAATGACAAGGTAAAACCACCATTGACGCAACCATACGATGGTCCTTACCAAATACTAGAGCGAAATGACAAGACGTTTAGAATACTGATCGAAAACAAAGAACAAACAGTTAGCATAGATCGTCTTAAAGCTGCTTTCATATGTCCCGATACAGACATTGACATCCACAACAAATCAATGGTATACCACACTCCAAACAACGTTAATGGCGACCAGTCTGTGCGACCAAATACAACAGCTAACCTGACAAAATCAGGACGCAACGTTCGCTTTCCAACCAAATTTAGTGACTCCATCACTTAGGGGGGAGTACTGTGGCAGCACCAAAAAATATAAATAAAAGAACTGTCAACAAGGCACAAAGGAGACAACAATAGCCGCAGTTCCCGCCAGTAGTAGTTTGGAAAAAGACAAAGCAGCACGTGAATAAGACGTAAAAACATAAATCTTAACTTTAAGAATATTTTATAATAACTAAGTATAAGAAATAAATAAACTTATCCATTACCAATACGGAGTGTTAAATTCGAAATAAACCCCAACATAAAAAACCACTACATATATATACAAAAATTCAAGCACTTTAGTGTTGAAATAATAGCAGAACACAATTGCATATCCACCACATGAAACTTTTAAATAACGATTCCATAATTATGTTTAAGACACTGAGTGTCCTACCTCTGTTATTATTGTTGTCAATGTAATTTTTGTAATTCTTTTTGTACTTTGTACGTTTTGTAGTGCTTAAGTGCAGGGATGTTTCAATAGTAAATTTGCTAAAGCGATGAATTTCCTGTAATGTTGAATTGTTTGGAAATCGTTTGTTTTCGTAATTGTAAAAGGTATTATCGCATACAAAATTTGATATTTTGTTAGAAAGTGTTCTAAAAAATGTTTATTATTAAAATAATTTGTGAAGTGTTTATTTAATAAAAGCTACTAATTGGAACTTCGTCACTTTGTTACAACGAAACCAAATAAATTATTATTGAGAAAACTTTCTAATAAAAAAAATTCTCTATGTTTTTTTTTAATTTGATATATATAACTTTTAACTAATTATGTATAGAATACTAAATTTTTTCGACAAATTTAATTAGCACTGTAAATATTCAGAAAAATATGAATCATCATTTGCAATTTTTGTGCAATTGTTACTTATTTTGTTTTCTTTTTTTTTTTTTTGTGAATAAATAGCTCGTTAAAACGCACCGAGAATAAACAAAGTGTATTGAATTCACAGACGTATACAAATTTCCGTTATAAGTACGCAGTTAATTAGAAAAAAAAAGTATTTTTTGTGAAAATTCAAGTTGAATTGTGGTTTCAGTATAAATGGATTAACAGCGGAGCGTCGATATGGACCTGGTGGATATAGATCAGGTGTTAGGTATGTAATATAGTTTGTTTATTTTTTAATTAGTATTAAAGCAAATTTTATATGTTTTAGATAATTTGGAATTACGTGAAGCTGCAGATGAAAAAAATGCAGTTCTAGAACAACAAACACAAGTGCAAAATGACTGTGCATCGAATGCTGATGAAATTTCAATAGATCGGGTAGGCGCTGGAAGTAGCAGTTGTAACAAAAGTTTTGTAGGTGTTTCACATGTCTTTAACAGTTTGGATGATTATCAAAAAAATGTTGAATCATTAGAAAATGCAACATTACAAAAGTACGACGAGGAATGTAGGCCAATTACGTCTGGCGTCAGTATAGAGGAGGCGCCATTAGAACAAATCAAATCAAAGGAACAACAATCAAAAGATAAAACAGACAATAATAAACCAAATCCAAATACACTATCAAACAATGAGGTTGTGACTATAAGCAGAAGTGTGGAACAAATTGATACTCAAGTTACGGAATATGACATTGAGGATGAAGATGAAGATGAGGACGAAGCTTGTAATGATATACATAGATACACTGAAAATATTGCTGGTAAACAACTATTAAATGGTGAAACTGGAGCTGATATCACAAATTCCATAAGTTCTGATTCTTTAACAACATCATCGTCGTCAACATTTTCATCAGGTCCTTCACCTGGATCTGTTGACTCAAATAGTCCGGATAATGATCCAAGTGCATTACTGATGCAAAACAATGATAATACCGAAAATCAAGAACAGCTCATTGAAGATAATTCATTAAGAGAAGATGAAGGAAATGTTGAAGATTTAGCTGTAGGACTTTCTTCAATTTCAATTACAACAGCCAATTCTCAATTGTTGTTACCTTGCGAAGGTACTGTTTCATCTGAGTTGGGGAATGTGCTTGAGGAGCTGTCTGAGACGACCACATCTTCAGTTTTAAGTCAATTGCATGAAGATGTTGATAAAGCAAAAAATATAGGTGTACAATCTTACCCACAAGCTCAGGTATATTTCACTAGTTTATATTTTTATCATATCAAATATAATTTTTTCTATTTATAAAATTTTAGGAAAACCTACTACCTGAAGAAATTGTTAACCAATCAGTTAATGTGATAAATCCAATTAATGTAGAAGGAACAATGAATATCGTAGATCAAAAAGTTGTAAATATAAGTGATGTACAAAAACCAATAACATTCAATTCCACTATGGATGAGATATCTGATACAGAATTAGATAGTATGCTACAAGAGATGGACATAGATGACGAGGAAGCGGATAGTGTAAAAAAGAAAGATTTAGATTTTAAAACACAGCCGACAGAACCAATTCATTCCGAAAAACCTGATATTGTAGCAGATACTATTCAAGATTTAGGGAATAATGCTGCGGATCAACCCAATGCTGATAGTTTTTCTCAAGCATCGACAGTAGAGTTTTCTGAAATTAAAGCGCAAGCCACCACAACAGCAGCTACCGTTGTAACCGAAGATTGTATACAAAATTCAATCTCATCGAATTCTGATACTTCTTCTATAGACGATTCAGAGGAATTTGCACAGGAGCAGACAGGTGCGCGTCCACGACCAACAACGCTTGATCTTCCAGTATCACATACTAATTTGTATGCAAATGCTGGTCAAACACCTCCTGGCGTAAGCCGGAAACAAACAGAAGCACCGCAAAATACTGAACAAGAAAATGGTAGTGATTTGCCAAACGATGCAACAACAGTAACACAAAATAGTAAGTTTATTAAAGTAAAAGTTGTTTCTATCAGAGCTCTAAAACGCATAAGTTTCGGAAGAGTTTTCGTTTAGTGATTCGCAACTATTCTGAACTATTGATTTGGTTAATGTAAGCCACAATAATTCGGTTAATTATTTGGTTCAGTTATAATATAAAGTCAGAAATTCAATTTAGAACTTATTCAAATCCTTGCTTTTTATAGTAAGTTAAGTTTATTAGCAGTTGTAAATACCAAATGGACAGAATAAAGCATGACGTTATTGAAACAGAAAATAAATGGCCGTAATAAAAGCCTCAGAATGTTACGAGGTATTGTAACATAATTCCCACTCGTTAAGCCCTTCAATCCTTCATCATAAGATCAACCTTAAGCTAGCTGAAGCATGTATAGGAAAAAATTCACGAACTAAAGTGACTTGCTTACATCATTAATCGAGGTTTCTGGACATATGAACATTGAAGGGAATAAAAAAAACAGACGTTTTGGCCCGTCTTGGTGCTTCCTTAGAGGCATCCCTAAGAGTACCGGTTTATTATCGCCTGGAGATTGTTATGAGAAGTACTTACCTCTTCTTTTTTCATCTTGCTATAAGAAATTGAAGACACATAGGTTATCTGTAATTTCCCTTTTAATATTATTAATACCATTATTCTACTCATTATTCAGTATAGGAACCCGCACAGAAAAACTACGTGATTTTTTAATACTCACTGTACAAGTTGTGGAAACTATTAGGAAAAATAAACAATTAGGCACTTCCTCTGTGAATGGCCAGCTCTGGCCTCCAGAAGAAACAAAACAGTACTTTTTGACACTATTTCAGATTGTTCATTGGTAAAAATGAAAGATCTGTTAAATTTTCGAAATTCGATAGAATGGATTTACTCTTCTTTCTATATCTTAAGGTTTCTTGCGAGGAATTCAGTTAAATAGTGGAAAATCGTTAATTGTAGTCAGTAGTCAGAAAATTTATATATAGATCTTCATCGCTATATAAAATAAATGTCTAAATCAAGGTGCACATATATTTAAGTAAAGAGAAAATGAGAGCGCAAGGATCTTCCATATGCAAAATAAACTATATAAAATAAAGAAATGTATCTGTACTTAGAGTTCAAATTACAAACGTAGAACTTTTCAAATAAATTATTTTATGGTTAGCCTTTGACATTTATATATAAGTCATCTGATTTTATAGTTTGATACAAATGGCAATAGCGTTGCGTATAGAAGTATATGGTTAGGTTAATTTGGCTAGTTGTAAGCCACACATAAGCCTATTTAAACTAAGGGATACCAGATATAGACCTTTTAAGTATCTCTAAAGTTTCCATTTTTTTGTATGTCAACACCTTTTGCAATTACAGTATTTAAGAAAATATTCTAGAGCTCAATTTTTGGAACAGTGTTTAAATCTCAACAAATATTAACACACTGCCTTTTGAGCAGTAGACAACTATATTAACTTAGTAATCTGTAAATAATAATCTGTACATAATAATCTATAAAAAACTTACTAATATTTCGTAAATTTTCATAGTTGAAGCATCAGACAATGAGGGATTAGCTGAAGCAACTGGTTACAGCGATCCGCATGCTAATCTCGGAAAGGTTCCTCCGATTTGGGTGCCTGATAACATGGCAAGCAATTGTATGCAGTGTCATACAAAGTTTACAATGATAAAACGTCGACATCATTGTCGCGCTTGCGGTAAAGTTTTATGTTCGGTTTGCTGTTCACAGAAGTTTAAATTAGATTTCTTAACACATCCGGAATCAAGAGTGTGCGTACAATGTTATCTTATACTTACACAACGTCAGAATATTGAACCGACTGCGCCTAGCTTGGCAGCGGACTGCGAAGATGTTGTTAATCAATCTAATCAGGTACTTACACCTTCGCGGTCACCAAATCCAAATAATCCAATGGAGTATTGTTCCACTATACCACCTTCAATGCAAGTAAGTGCAACATCAACACAACCTCCTACTGTGATTGTTCCTGTCGGTGTACTCAAGAAAGATGGCAGTTACTCTTCAAATTCATCACAATCAAGCAACAAAAAGGGTAGAAAAAGAAAAAGTGTTATGTTTAGTGATGGTATTGCACCTGGTAGTGATTTAGCAAACATGGAACATCAGTGGGGTGAAGCAAAGCAAGCGAAAAGAAATAGTCAAGATAAATCTCGTCGTACTAATAATAAACCTCCAACACCTGCGGATTCAGCACCGACTACAGACATAACAGCGATGAGTATGATGGCACAACTATTTCGCGGTGGTATTCCACCCTCAGCAGCAGCAGCTACTGCTTCTGTGCTTGAGCGTAGTGCTAATATGACAAAAAAATTAAATGGTAAGTATAGGTAATAATAGTATTTTTATTATAATCATTATTAATTTTATTTTAGAAGCTGAAAGCAAAGAAAAAAAATCGGTTGCTAAGAGTAAAAATGAATTTGATTCATTTCGTCCAAAGCGACAATTGCCCTTAAATTCTGAAGATAATTGCTTAATACCAAAAGGTGATAATAATCTCTTACCACCTATTGTTATTAGTAAAGAAGAGAGTAATTGCAATATTAAGCATCAAGAGGTGGATAATAACTATGATCTCATAGAACGTTTGCAAAATGAGACTCTTAAATTTGCAGTGCAAAAGAACTTTTTTGTTTATGTAAAGATTGTTAATTGTAAGTATTAAATTGTATAGTATATAGTATATAAATCCTATGTTGGGAAGAAAGTAATTTCAGTTTGTGTGTTAACACTTTGGATGGGATTAGGGTTGTAAACCACATAAATATTTGAATAAGTTTGGTTCAGTTTTTCGGAAATACTCTGAACCATTGAATGAATTGCAAAATCCGACCTATATTAAGAATAAAATAATATTAGCTTGTTAGTTGATATCTTGCTGATTGCTAGGACTGTGAATCGCATAAATTTCTGAAGTAAAAGATACTTACAATCATTGGAAATCATTGCATCATATATCACTTAAAAAAATCGGATGATTTCATCGGTTGGATCTCTAATCAACCCCTATTCTCTGGGATCCCAGCCTCCACTCGCCACCCTTCACCCCCTATCCTCCATTGACAATCACCTATTCACATCCGAACCAACGTATTTGTCTTGTAAATCCTTACATATTATCTGCTTTCTAGATCCCAGCGAATTACAACAACATTATTACGATGTAGAACTGATTTGATTTAGAACCGATTCCCAATCCAAGAATACGTATTAATCATGAAATGTGAAATCTTTTTTCTAACCAACCTTTTAGTTCTTAACTTCTTAAAAATTTATATGCTTTAACTCTAATTTTTAATTTAGTGAAATGCTGCATGAATCGGATTGTAATAAATTTTACCACCTGTGGTATGCATCATGTGGGAAATGATGAAATAATTATTCTACTTGAATTTGAAATACCTCCAAATAAGGAAGAGATGTCACAACCACCGATTCCTAAAGATATTTTTGTACATTTAAATGAAATATATAATGATGCAGAACAAGGAAATCCAATTGCTGAACTGTCATATACCAGTCCCAGGCAAACAAACTTCCTGGGTTCACGCGAATATGGAGGATTTTTGTATATACGCACGAACTTTCAATGTCTGCAAGATGTGATAATGCCAGAAAATCCATTCTTAATAGGTATACTAATACATCGCTATGAAGTACCTTGGGCTAAAGTATTTCCATTACGGCTAATGCTACGACTGGGTGCACAATATAGATATTACCCATGTCCACATATTTCCATGATAAATCGTGAGTCAGTATATGGTGAAATAGCGCAAACAATTATTAATTTTTTGGCCGTAAGTTTGTGAAATATATTTAAATTTAAATAATTAAAAATTATTTAACGTTTACATTACAGGACTTTCGTAATTACTCTTATACGTTACCACAAATTAGAGGTCTATATATACATATGGAGGATCGACAGACTACGGTTCTAATTCCTAAAAATCGTCAAGAAGATGTTCTGAAAGCAATTAATAATTCAAGTGATCATATTTTAGCTTTCGGTGGAAATTTTTCAAAAAGCGCTGATGGACATTTGGTGTGCATGCAAAATGTGAATGACAATAGCACAGAAATGTATTCATATTCAACTCAAGCTATCAACATACAAGGACAACCACGTAAAGGTATGATACTATATAAATAGGACCAAGTGTGTCTAAGACTTGTGAATTCTTATAACATGAAAAAAGGAATTATAAATGCGTATGCATTCGTTAGGATAAAGTTGGGTAAAGAAAGTGCGAAAGGGGAGGGAATTGTTTCGGAAACAAGAGTGGATTAAGAATGGGTAGTATTACATTTGAAGCTAATCTGGATTAAGGCGAAGAAAACTAGTCGCTTGTCACTAGTCCAAGAACGGCCGGGTCTGTTTTTGAGCTATTCGTCCCAAGCGATGACCAAGTGCCGTTCAACACCTCCCAAAATGACTAGACAAGCAAGTCGCAGCGGGTTACAACAACAACAGTCACTTCAATGAGACGAATTCAAGTTTAGGTTCAGGCAAATTATTCCCTGCTGGTTTTTGTTATGGTTGTTATAGAATGTAAATCAATAGCTAGTTATATACGTAAATACCTATCTGCTGCAGTCAAATTTATTTGTTTTAGAATCTACTTTCAAGAAAATTTGATGTTCATTGTTTTCAACTTAACATTATACTTTTCATATTACTTTATAATTGCTTACATTTTTATTATATTCGTATAACCTCCGTCTCCTAAAAAATGAATATTAAACTTAATGCTTTTCGTTTAAATCTTTAAAAAGATTTATTATCATTGATCTTTTTACTTCTATCTTTGCTTATTAGCCATATTTACAAAGTAGTGCTTCACAATTGCAGCATTGTAGTAATTATATCCTTAAAAACTTCATCTCTGTTAGTAGACCAGGTATACTATCAACTGATGTTATTCAGCTTTTCACTTGAGATTGGAGCTACTACCTACTGCTATCGTAGAAAATTGTTGATATTACCATTTTTTTCGTTGTGTAATTGTTTTCAGCGGTTATGAACGGTACGTGGTCATCGAATTTGATGAGTAGTTCCAGAATATTGATCCGATAGTTCTTAAAACAATCTTCGCAATTGATTAATTAATGCTAAATTTCACAATAACTAATATTATTTGACACAATTCGTATATAAAAAAGTTAAGATGTTAGTTTTGGCTTTGCCAAAGCTTGGATATTCTTGACACTGAATTTTGAACCTACTTTGCGGTCTCATATATATAATAATATACAGAATATAAATTTAAAAACATATACATAATAATGATTAGAGCTATCCAACACATGAGGTTGCATTTTATAAATAGTATTTAAGTTCCAAATTTAAAGTAAAAACATTAGAAAATAAAAAAGATTTTCTAACAAAAACCTGTATTGATTCAGCAGCTTATACGATAGGTATATTTAAGTCTGAACCGATATGAATAAAATTTTATATAATCTCTTATATGAATATGAATAAATTCTTTAGAAAATTTTTATTGAATATCTTTATTCTACTTTACTGATGGAGACAATTTATAACCTATCGTTCAGTTTAAATGGTAGTTTTGTAATATAGTTGTCCGATTTTAACTAATGTTACAAAAGATAGTAGTCTGCACCCGAAAAATATATGTGCAATATTTCATTCAAATAGCTCAAAAATTGAGAGAGCAGTTTGGAAAGAGACAGACGGACTAAGCTTCTCGAGCTGATTAAGAATATATATACTTTATATGGATTACAACGATTTTGTCTTTGCGTTTCAAAAAATTTGACAAACCTAATATACCAATTTTACACTTTTTTGTGTAAAAAGTATAAAAATGAATAAGTTTCATTTTTATACTTTTATACAGAGGTATAAAGTTTGAATAGAAAAAAAGGTAGTCCTATAGTTTAAAAATTTTCAATGAATCATATTTAAGCATTTACGAATGCATACATAAAGTACCAGTTGTAGAATTGTTAACTAATTAGAATTAATTAATTTAAATTACTTTATTTAAAACGTTTGCAGATTTAAAACCCGATATCTTGGGAATCAAGTTATATCCATATATGAAACATATGCAAAACAATCAAACATATCAATGAAATTCGTATAAATATCAAATGTCGATTTGGACTTGTCGTGGTTGATACTCCTAAGTCACAGTCCCTAGTATTTAGAAAACTAAAAATTTAATACAAATACAACTTAATTAACAATAATATTCATTTCTCTTCTTTTTATTGTTTTTATATATTTTTCGATTACCTGGAATTTTAGTTACTGGAGCAAGTTTCTTTGTTCTAAATGAAGCACTTAAAAGTACAAGTGGATTAACCGGTAAATGTAGTATAGTAGAAGATGGCTTAATGGTACAAATATTATCATCGAAAATGGAAGAAGTACGAACAGCTTTAAGAAATCATACAGATATTGATATTGTATGTGGACCTGTTGACGCTGATGAGAAAAACACAGAAGTTGTTAGTATCAAATGGGTTGATAACGATCGCGATTTTAATCTTAAGTAAGAGTTGACTTATATTACAAATAATTTGATTTATAAACTCATATTTATACTAAAAATTACAGCGTAAAATCACCTATAGATGAAATGTCTATGGAAGGAACATCGAGTATGCGGGTTCATGCCAGTTTCAACTATTCAAACACGAATTATTTAATACGTCTAACAGATATCTACATTATAAAGGTAATACTTCTATTATATAAGTTTTCTATTCAAAATAGAGCTTTAAGTATTTTAATGTTTGAGTATGCTTGAGCCATTTGAAAATTTATTACGTTTGAATACTTGCGATTAAACGTACTTCTTTAAAACAAAAACAAAATATAAAATAACATTCAATTCATCATCAAAAATTGAGTACATAAACTGTTAGAATAATTATAACTTCTTCGAACAGCTTAAACATTTCCCCTTAACTCGAATTCAAACATATACTCGAATAATTCGAATAATCCGAATAACCTGAAAGGGACTCTATGGCAGAAAATTTGAATGGCATACGGGATGAATACGTTGGTTAGGATTAGAGAAAGTAGGGGAAGGGTAAAGATATGGGAAGTTGCTACTTGATATTAGTCAGATTTAAGGTGAGGGAACCTAGCTACATTGATGGAATAGAGTTATAAATTTATAGGTCTCAAATCAGTGTATTGATTGTGGTATGTGAACAAATAGTTAATATCATGAATAGAGTTAACGTTGGAAATTGATATATTATTTCATAATAAGTGAATGTTGAGGACAATATATGTAAGAAGAAGACGTCTTTCATTATTAGAGATTTCAGACGGAAGCCTGTTAAGAACTTTGTTGCAATACCTCTCGTGACCCTACTAATGTTGGCTCATTGGAAAAAAAGTGTCAATGTTTTTTTTGCAATATGAAGAGAGGGTTTTACTGACAAAGGCAGTCAGTCTGTGTTAATAGGAGAAAGAAATTGTTCGAATCACAGCTGATAGTCAATTTTTTTGGATTTCTCAAACTGCTTTAACATCATACTACTTGAACATAGCACTACTTCAAACATTGTTTTATTTTATTTGATTAATTTTAATATGATTATTTTTTTCTATATTTGTATATGCAGTACGATGAGTGGTATAATTCCACTTCATCACAGTTAAGCGCTACTTCAACAGACATTACTAGAATTGCCGAACAAATTGCAAGGAGCACTTCGATGGCTTTAGTACCCTTTTTGGATTTACTTGCTGCAAGTGGAAGTACAAAGATTGGTTTGCGTACAACTTTGCATCAGGATAATGTATAAATAATAAATATACATATTTTTATTATATTATTATTTAATTATTTTTTCTTATAGGTTTGCTATGAAGCTGGTACACGTGGTAGTAAATTACCGCCTTTGTATATGAACGCTTTGGACAACCATTTGATTGCCACACTACATAGTGAATCATCTGGCATTGAAGATGCAATTGTATTAGAATTAATATTTTATATATTAAATGTTTAGTTTTCTGCAATAAGAAGAAGCATGTTAACATTCTGCAATAAGAAGAAGCATGTTTAAAAATTTCGTTAAATGAATACAGAATGAAGTGCAATCACAGGAGGCCAACAAATGGCGTTCATTTAAGAACGTAAAATATATTTAATGCTGTGTGCTTGATGGGTATGTAAAGAGTTTATGAATAATTAAATTAATTAATTCTTTTAAAAGGGATGGTGTTATCTATAAAAGTTATTGTTTTAACATGTTTCCTGTTATTTACACTTTTATTGAAATCAAAATGTGTAAGTTGTTAGCTTATTTTAAAAATAATAAATTCAATTTTTTAGTTAGTTAATATTAAACTGTAATTAAATATATCTACGTACATTGTGTATATACTTGTTTAAATATAACTATTGTATTCAATAAAACTTATTTTAACTATTAAATCTAAAAATGTGATTGTCAATTTTTTTTATCATTAAATGCATAGAAATCATCAATATAAATTCATTAGTTGCAAGTAGACAGTTTGAAGACGTTATACTCACATATCATATGTCATAAATTAAATACATTTTAAATAAATAGTGTAGCAAATATATAACATAGTTATCAGTAGAAAGGTTGAACAAATAGTTGTTGGTATATTATATGTCAGGTTGAATGAAATAACTAACACTTTAATAAGTATATCAATCGAACCAGTTTACATATTCAATTCGTGTTAATATTGTCTCAATTTTAACATGCCTTTCAAGACTACAAATTAATTTAATATTTTCCTGAAGTTCTTCCATTTATAATAATGGAGTAAATATATTTAATATTATGTACATGATGATATTCATTGTTAACTTTAAGTACTTAGTTGAGTACTTCTAAGGTCTTGCATTGGCGTTGTTAATATGTGCATCCCCATTCTAATCGTATTTGTTACTTTTTATCTTGGATTAAAAATTGTAATGGAAATAATATTATTGCGGTCTTCTGTACGGGTCTCTCTAAGCTCTAAATAGTTCACCGTCTAAAGTTTCTGGGGATGAAGAATATCTCCAGTGTGTTTCAAGAACAGTTTTATCTCAATTGTAGACAGCAGCTATATGTTTTTATGTCGAAATTTTTTTTTTTTTTTTCAATTCATACGTTATTTATTGAATCTTTCAATTTGGAAACTAACAATAAGTGATCAAATCTTAAAACTAAATTTATTTTTTTTTCCTAAGCCATTGATTTGGAAAAAATTATTAAGACATTAATTTATTTAATAAAAAAAAATTGAAAATTAATATTAAAATTAAAATTGAGATTAAATTTAATTCAAGAAATCACATTCAGTTCAATTAAAGAAAATTTATAATATTTTAAATGAAATAAAAATTTTGAAGGTTAACAGATGTTAATGGTGTCCTTCTTTTTTAGACGTCTGTGGCCTTTGTTCAGTAGCAGCATGTAAGCTAATTGGTTAGGATGGTCTTCTAACTTTAAGAGATGCTGACGGCTACATCGAGCAGCTTCTTCTATTATTGTTGGCACGCTCAAATCTCTATGAAGGTTAGCATTTTTCAGAAACCACGGTGCACCTGTTATCATTCTTAGGGTTTTAGATTGCAGCCTTTGCAGTTTTTCAATATTTGATGGCATCGCTGTTCCCCACAGTTGAATTCCGTAACTCCATATTGGTTTTATTATCGACTTGTATAGCAAAATTTTGTATTCAAGTGGTAGCTTAGATGACGTGCCCATAAGCCAATGCAATGAACTTAATTTTATATTTATTTGTGTCTTTTTAGCCTCTATGTGTTTGTTCCAAGTTAAACGTCTGTCTAGATGTATCCCTAAATATTTTACATTGTCGCTTGAAGGTACTTTTTGCTCATTTATTGTAATATTGGGACAGTTTCCTGGTCTTAGAGCAAATGTTACATGGGTACATTTTTGTTCATTGACTTTGATACGCCATACTGATAACCATTTCTCAAGTTGGTGAACATGTTCTTGAAGCATGCGTTGTGCGATTGCGGGGTTTTTGTGTGCACTTAGTATTGCTGTATCGTCAGCAAATGTTGCAGTTAAAGTGTTTTCCGAAGTTGGCATATCACTTGTATACAGCAGATATAATAGCGGACCTATTACACTTCCTTGTGGAACTCCAGCTTTGATAGGACAGGGTTCTGAAACAAAATCTTTATATTTTAAAATAAAAGTTCTTCTGCTTAAGTAGTTTTTTAACAAAAGGTGAGTGTTAACTGGCATGAGAGTTGTAATTTTATGTATTAAGCCTTCGTGCCATACTTTATCAAACGCTTGGGCTACATCTATAAATATGGAAGTGCAGTATTGTTTATTTTCAAATGAGTTTCTTACGAATGATACAATACGATGCACTTGTTCAGTTGTACTGTGTTTAGCTCTGAAGCCGAATTGATGCTCCGGAATTATTTCGTTAGCTGAGAGTATTGGCATTATTTTTGTTATTAGTAGCTTTTCAAATATTTTTGATAATACTGGAAGGACGCTAATTGGTCTGTAGGATTCTACTTTGGTTTTGTCCTTTCCAGGTTTAGGTATCATTGTTATTTGTGACATTTTCCAAAGTTTGGGATAATATCCTGTCCGTAAGATAGCGTTAAATAAATGCCTGAGATGTATAATGGCACATTGTGGTAATTGTTTCACCATTGTAACTGAGATTTTATCAGGTCCTGCTGCCTTTTTCGCATTGAGATCTTTTATAATTTTATTGATATTTTCTAGTTTAAAAATAAGGGGCCTGCTCGAAGGATATAGGTTTGTAATTGGTAAAGAAGTATTTTGTGAAGCATTATTTGGAGTAAATACATTTTTCAAGTGTTTTACAAATATTTCCCCTTTCTCTGAGTCACTTCGTGCCCAGTCACCATTTTCTAGTCTGAGAGGAGATTCATGCTGGATAGGCTGTTTGAGGTACTTTGTTGCCTTCCAAAGTGAATAATCCGTTTGTTCATTAGGTGCCAAATTGAATAGAAAATTGTCTAGGGATTTTTGATGTCTTTCCGCTAGTGCATATTTGAGTTCATTTGCACATTTAGCTAGTAAAACTTTATTGTTTGGGGATCTGTGCCGTTGCCATAGTCTTCTAGCGTTTCTCTTTTGTTGTAATAATCCCTCTATTGTTTTTGTCACACCGATTTTTTTGGGTTCTTTTTTTTCAATTCTTATAGAAGCTACTTCAACACCCATTGAGATTACTTCAGAAAATTGGTTAACACAAGCATCAATTTCATTATTCACCTTTAACGAAGCATGTTGAGGTATATGACAAGAAACATATTTACGAAATTTTAACCAGTTTATATGTTTTGTTAGACATTGCGTTTGGATAGTTTTATTCTGTTGACTTTGCATTGTTATTATTGTTGGTGAGTGGTCTGATGACAATTCAACTAATGGAAATGCGGTGATTGTTGACGGTTTAATATTTTTGCTTAGACCAAAGTCGATAAGATCTGGGACTTTTTGTCGATCAGAAGGCCAGTATGTTGGGTGTCCAGTTGAAATCACATTGAGATCTTCACTTTTCACAACTGCTAGAAGTTTCCGTCCTCTTGGCGTTATTAGCCTTGAACCCCAGAATGTGTGCTTCGCATTAAAATCGCCTGCGACCAGAAATTTAGAACCGAGTGTTTTAAAAAAGTTTTGGAAGTCTTGGACTTCTATATTGTGATTGGGTGGACAATATATTGCAGCTATTACGATATTTTCTCCATATTCATCAAATCGGATAGCTGTCGATTGTAGATAATCTTTGCTGAAGTCTTCTAAAACAAAATGTTTAAGTCTTTTTTTTATTATAATACCAGTACCTCCTCGAGCCATACCTTTGGGATGCTTGGTGTCATAAAAGTAGTAATTTGGAATTTTGAAAGCGTTTTTTTTGAGTAAGATGTGTTTCGGACACAAGCATAATATCAATTGCATTACTAATTAAAAAATATTCAATTTCAAGTTTGTGGTTGTTTATACCGTTTGCATTCCAGTGACATATTCTAATGGAGTTGCTCATTTTTTCATTATTAGAGTTTGCATTAGAGCAGTTTGATTTTTTATAAGTTCTTGCATCTTGCATACTTTGCATACTATACATAAAAAGATTAAGACTTTGGATCAGTGTTTTTAGCGTCTCTTCTAAATTATCTACTGCTGGTATTGCCAATTGTTGAGGTTGAATATTTTCTCTTAATACATTTGCATAACTTTTGCCTTGAGAGATTGTTGCTTCTGTATTGTTTATTTGTTCTTGGTAGTAATTTTTGGGTGGCACAGCGTTTAATTGATTTTTGGGAAGAGTTCTCTGCTTTATGTCGAAATGGACCCATAGATTTTGCTTTACGATTTCGTCCAGTTTCGACAAGATTCTTATATCTAAACCCAGATTAATTGCAACATTTCTACCTATTCGCTTTCTTATTTCTATTTTAAAATCCTTCACTATCCCCATTCTATCCCATTGTGCAAGTTTTGTCATCCTTTTATGTATGTACTTGTTTTTCCGGACAGTGCGGGCTCTATTATCATCCACGTCTTCAATTTCTATTTGATTGGGCTTATTAATTATCGTTGCTTATCGCATTTGGCCAAGAATACCTCATATTCTTCTCAGGTAGTAGTTGACGAAGTGACAACATTTTCTTTAATATATTCGGTATTCGCAATTTTTGTACTTTAGGAGATATTGACATTTTATTGATGATAATAATTCTGGTTTTCTGAATAGTGTTTTGACACCCTTTTTCCTATATATATTACCTTTTTTATTAAGGTCAAAGTTCAGTTAAAAATACTGACTTTTCTTTATTCGTTTTAGTTAACTCAGATATAAGGTTTTCATATCCTGAAACCGATATAGATATTCTAATTTAAGATCGGAGAGATCTTTAACTAATAAGTTTATATATATTATACTTTTTTAAACACAATACATAGAAATATAGTAGATATTCCTAAAAAATAACAATAAAAAGCGATATATTACACGCTGTCTAGTTTATTGTGATTGTAGTAGCCCGCTTCAAGCCCTGCGATCACTTGGCTACCAATATGCTTTGTTTTACATTAGGCCATATCCTGATAATAGGGTTTATCATGCAAGTTTCGTATCTCGTTTTTGCAATCTGTCATGCATACTAATTTCTGCAACATTGTAACGATGATTATAATTGATCAAGTACTATTAACAGAGCTGATCATGGCCATAGCCAGGTGTGGGGAATAGAATAATCACGCTTTTTCAAGTTTATATGGACAATTCTAACATATTTCACTTTCTTGGATAGTAATCTAGAAGTGTAATGTATTAAAATATCTGCAAGAGAAATGTTTCTTTGTTTAGCAAAAAGAACCAGTATAATTTTCAGGATATCCATCCTTCTGGTTTTAAATACAGTTTCATTGGACTATGCTAATGTGACTTTTATGGCCATTTGAAGTCATACTAATAGAATTAATTGTCTTTCGTAATAATAACTTCGCCATTTGCTTAGGGTCAATCCTCCAATACGCTGTGTGTTTTAGGTTTAATAAATTCGCCTATGACAAAGAGTTATATAGTAAATAGCCGTAGGTGATTGAAAAACCATTAAAGAATATTATTATTTTCGATGAACCATTTTTTACTGTATATTTTTTCAGATAGGCATTTCTATGATATTCTGCATCTCGATAAAAAATGAAAATATAGACACACTCTCCTCTCATATAATTTTGTTTGTTTCTTAGATTAGTAGTATGTTTCTACTGGCTTCGTTAGACTAATTAACATACTTAAGATTGCTTGAATTACTTGAATCTAAAGTAAGTTAACTGGTCTAACGAAGACAGTGGAAATATACTATAAGGAAATACGATCTATCTTTCAAGTAATTTGCATAGTTCATTTTTGTTGCAAACGCTGACTCTCAAAACAGTTGTACTGTTTAAATATATTCTGGATATCTGGAACAACATAAAAAAGAAGTTCTTTTAGCGCTAAGATTATACTTACTAGTTAATTATCTAGTAATGATTGTTTAAAACATAACATTTCTTTTAACTTACGTCGGTCGCGTTTTATTATTCTAAAAACTTGAGATTAAAACGAATATTACGACACAATTAAAATATAATTTGTTATAACTTTATTTTATTATAAAATTGTTTGTTTTTATGCAAAATGGATTTTCACTCAAACATATTTATTACAACATAAATTACAAATTTAACAACTAACATTAGTAAAAATGTGTGTAAAATTTTTAGGCTATAACTGGTATAAAAATAATGACTAAAATTAAACAAATAAAAACTTTAATGAAGTTTACTAATGTAGTTTGAAATTGAAAAATTTACTGAAGTATGCATAATTTAATTATAATAATTTTTATATTTTTTTATATATGCACTCGTAAAAGTACATCTATAGAAGGTAAATAACACTAACTAAATTTTTTTAAGCACAACTGTAGAACCTCAATTTATTAAAATAGTTTGTGAGTAAATCTAGTTGAGGAAGAACTTAGCGAATTATATTAACAAAATTTCAAATTATATATATTACATATATTGTATAAAATTAGATTTTAAGAGGTTTTTTGTTCATTTGACATTTTGTTAATTTCAAGCGTCACGTCTAAAATCAGTACGCGACGTCAGTCCTCTCATAATAAATTGTGCGAATGTTTTGAATGTGTGAAATGATTAGAGTTCGTCGTGCTTGGGACCAGAGAACTCATCATGTGAAATGAAACCGTTCTTGTCTTTGTCTTCATGTTGGAAGATTTCTTCTACTAGTTTGTCGTTTTCACGCAACATATTCTTTAGTTCATCTGAATCTTGTCCTTCGACGGCTGTCATTTGTTTCTTCAAATATTCGCTGACCTAAATGGCAGAAGAAAAGAATTGTAAAATTGAATATTAAAATAGAGATGTAGATATCATAGCGAATAAAAATTGTATATTAACAGAAAAACATAATAGAAGCTGGAATTTTAAACTATATGGTTTGGTTAAAATAAAATTAATATATAATATTAATTGAATTGTTGAAATAAAGTCAGTGAAGTGACTTTTGAATGGTTAATCACTAAATACTTATAAATTAATTATGTTTTTTGAATGGTTAATCACTAAATATAAATAAAATGAGTTTTTAATATTCTACTGTAGAATAATACGGATCCTTTCTTTTGTACTAGTTCTTTAAAGAACATAATCTCTTCTTTCTCACAATTTCTTTCCTTTTCGTTCCCTTTCTTACTTTTTCACATTCTGTCTTTCTCTTCCCACTTTCTCCATTAAACTCTGCTACTCTCTTCTCTGTATGTCTATCATGCTTTGTTGATCCTTTCTCCCCTTTTCCCTCTCTTCATTATCTCTCATTCTTTTCTTTCACCTCTATCTCACTTATCTTACTTTATCTCACTTATCTTACTTTATCTCTCTTCTTTTACTCGTCTCTTTTCATACCTTGTTCTTCTCTTATTCCCTCTCTCGCACATCATCTTTCACTTTCTTTTTTAATTTTCTTCTTCTCCACTACATCGGGAGAAAAAACCTACAAGTAGCATAATTGTATGCATTCGATGGTACCTAGAAGATTTTTAATAACTACAACTCAATTAGTGAATTCTATTCAAAAAAATATATGCAAATGCAGTTTCCCACTGGACTGAGATTCTATTTATTTCTTCTTCTTTGTTTGATCAAACGCGAGTTAGTGTTTAATGCATTTTTGCACAATAGTGTCTGTGACCATTTGGATAATTCACTGCAATAACAGCGCCGTTAAGTTTTGATCATAACTTATTCAAATGATTTTATAGAAGTATACTTTAAACCCCAACATATCTTCATCTCTTTACTATATCTCTAATTGGTATCGCAATCAGGTATTACATAAAGATGCGAGGTCCGCATTTTGTAACCAGTCTTGATAAACCAGCTCAACCTCTTGGAGTGAAAAGTAATAATAAGTAGAAGTGGGAATGGGAATGGTTCGCACATAGAATGCAGTATATATTAAACAAATAGAGGAGGTAATGGGGAATGAAATCAGTACTTGGTACATACAATTCTAAAGAACATGGAGGCAGGATTAAATGTTACATAAATCTGATGAAAGCTTCACAAATGTTCACCGGTTTCACAAAAGCGTTATTATATTTTCATATTTGCATTTATTATTATATTATAACAATGAATTTTTTTCTCGAGCTCTTCAAACAGATCTGGCAATTAATTAACAAGAATACAAGTAAACTAACCGCGTTCATTCAGTATAAAATTTATTTTCGTAATAGATGAAAGTAAAATTTTTGCAAGAATCAATTTTTCCCAATTTAAAACCGGACAAATATTTAATGTTTTTTACAAAGACACGTAAAATATTCAACGTGTTTTACAAGATCCAGTACTAATATCTTTTCAAAAAATAATATCCTTAAAGGTGGTATAGAATCTAACATAGATTACCTTATATAAGAGAGGTCGTTATATGATAAATTTTCCAGTTGGCATAGTTTAAAACAGAAAATTAAGATTTTTCGAAAAAAAACTATATAGTATCCGTTCTTTATATATTATATTCTGATTACAGCTCTTATTGAACTAAAGTTACTTGTCGTCCCGAAATCAGACAACCAATTGTCGCTTTCTTTCTTTAAAGTTCCACTGTTTGCAAGGATGGTAAACACTTAATAACCAAATCTTTTCTTAGTCTTAAAAATTTGACTTTTCATAATAAAGTAATATTTTCAGAATAAGTAATTAGAAAGAAAGGTCGGATAGAATTTCACAAAAAGTTAGATTACTACACATACAAGCATTATAGTTATGAAGTAATATACTTTTAACAATCGTATCCTTTACCAAGAGGCAAAGTAAAGAACCGCAAACCAATTCTAAAATATTTTAGATATCACCGCATATCCACCAAATTGAGCATATGAACAGATACAAATTAATGATGAGAGAAAATAGATCCATACATATATAACTACCTCTTCACGGCTCAATTGCTTGTCGTTGTTTTCATCGATTTCCTTGAATACATTTGTGGCTGGTGGTGATTGACTAATGTTGATGAGTTCCACATCGAACAAGAGTGTAGCTTTTGCTGGAATAACATTTCCAGCACCACGATCACCATAACCCAACTCTGGTGGAATAACTAATTTACGTTTTTCACCTAAAATAAAATAAAATAAAATATTAATATAAATTTGTAAGCAAAAAAGATAAAAGCTTTAAAATTGTAAATTAGCTTACCAACACACATATCAAGTAGTCCTTGATCCCAGCCTTTTATCACTTGCCCAGCGCCTATTTGGAACGTAAACGGTTGATCACGGTCAAAACTGTAAATAGAAAGCAAATGTTAATTAACTATCAAATTAATAAAATTTTGTTTATATTAAAAGGCAATTAGAAGTAATTATGGTTGTGAATTTTTTAAATAATTAGTTTTTCAGACAAACAATTCAAGTGGAAGTGGAAACATTTATCAACCTATTTTCCGCTGTTATGCCTCAAAAAAAAAAAAACTGTATTTGTACGATGCGTGTTTTTTCCATTTTAATATATTTTAAATAATAGAATTTACTTCTTTCGAAAAACAATTCATCACTAAAACCGACAAACATGACTGAATTCCCCACTGCACAGTTCTCCATGAGATGAATTCATCATTTTTTACTCGTATTTTCGCAGGACTTTTGATTATTTAATCATTTTTCCTTCCATAATCGAGTATGTGTGACACTTAAAAATGCGCTTCCTGAATCTTTTTTAAACTTTTTTATACTTGCTAGTAAATAACTGGCAATGGGGGAGACTTTATTAAATATTCATTCGCTTATGATGAAAAATGATGCGAATATTTGACACAATTTTCCGGCTCTTTTGCGCATTCAAAAGTCTTCTCATAAGAACTCTGTTTGAATTTATAGGAGGAAGTGAATGTTGTTATTTGCATATAACAGCGCGTAAATATCTGCATTGTATATGTGTTATGTTTATATTAGTTATCATTACTTAACCAAACCAGTAATTTAAATAATCCAATTAAAGTAGCATGATTATATTCGTAATATTATGAATCGATACCAGTAAATAATGTTTCCGTTTACTAAACTAATACAATTTGAGTTTGGGACGACAAGAAAACCAAAGCTCATATAAGTTTAAGGTTATGTTGTATAACTGACGGCTATCACCCACATATTTCAAACATTTAATGGCCAATTGCGATACCATTAGCAGTAGGATTTAACATTTGCTACCGTGTTTTATAAACTATTTTATTTATTTAATGAATTTTGGCAAGTTTTCGTTTAGGGTCGAAAGGTTAACTGGTGATAGCATTTCATGATTCTAAAAAAGGTAATCAAATAAGTGCTATATATTCTTAAATTTTTTCTCAATAAATTTATTGATTATTACTAGACATATAACATGATGCTATCACACATCGTTTAAGTTGAAATCGTATAATTTTCATGACACAAAAATCGCTGGTCGTGTTCTTGTAGTGTTCTAAACTAATAGAAGAAGCGCTGTAAGGTCATTTCCAACCCCCTTCTTTGGCTCCAATAAAACGAACATAAAACAGGACACAAAAAAATGGATCCAAAAAAGTATCAATGAATACTGGAATGGAATAGACGCCCTATATCATTCGCAATAATTCTAAAATTTTGATGCCAAAAGAGCAAACACCGCTCTCAACCTAAGCAAGAAGAGTCTAAAGTCACTCTCTGGTGCAGAGAGATCTCTTTTCTTTTACAGAAAAGAGATAACATATATCAGACACTAATATTTGCAGATTCTACTGTGATGAGGAAGAGTCTATGGAACATCTGATCACCAACTGTGATGCACTAGGCCACAGAAGAAACAAAATTTTAGGTACATACCAACTAGAAGATGAAGATCTTCGAAAAGTCCTTCCGAAGGAGCTGGTTCGATTCCTCGTAATACTAAATATCTAAATACAAAGGGGTGCACAATAGATCAAACTGTTTGCAGTGCATAGGGGCCTTAGACTAACCCGAAAACCCCCAAATGCCATACCATACCGTACCGTTCCCGTATACACACGTGCAAAAGTACACGAAACTTATTATGAACTGTACAAATCCCCGCGTAATATGGGGGAATATCCGTGTTATATGGGGGATTGAAATCGCGTAATATGAAAACGCGTTGTAAGGGTACGGTGTTATAGGGGGATTATTGTATAGTAGTGCCTTAACTCTCTTAAGGCGCTAGAGAACGATTTCTAATTGATTATGTTCGTTATTTGAAATTTGGTTCACAGCATCGACATTTATAGCACTCATTTAGGTTTTCTGACTGATTGGATTCTAAACATTATAACACCAATCACAATACCATTTTACCCAAAGTTAAAATTCGTTAAAATTCTAATAGTTAATTTGTTAATAATTCTAATTCTTATACTGTGATTTTGCAAATTTTGTACTATATTAATGAACGAGTATAAGTATAGATATGAAAGTCAGCATCGTTAGAGCCATGTTATATGACGTATGGTTACGACACTTCTTGTTCATGACCAAAAGATATGTTATACTGAGACTTATTTACAATTGACAATTTTCTGCTTTTCTAACTATTTACACACGTTTTTTTGTGTTCTGAATTTAGTGTGAACTGCTTTTGTATTAATATGCTTACATATCGACACAAAAATACCTATAGATAATAACTCCTAATAGGCGCCATTTTTGACATTTATTACCTAGCTAAACAGTTTTAACCAACGAGTCACAGAAAGATTTGTCAAGTCACCCAAGTTTAATCGAATTTTTTTTTCTTGCTGTCATTCTCAGATTTTTAATTTATTTGAAAAACATTAATTAATAAACCATTACAATCTGCACAACATGACCCTTACTGTCGTCTTTATGGTCAGTTTGTTCGTAAGGATAACTGGGTTTGCGATATACGGCAGAAAGTCTAGACTGTTATTTTGTGTAGAGCATAGTAACGCATGATTTAACATTCTCAGAATTTATTCACAGCTGAGCCTTATATAAATTATCTATGGGTAATAATAATAAAACAAGTTCCACATTTTATTTTTTTGCTGTCTTTAATGAAGCATTCTTTTGTAACAATTTTTATTCAGTCGACTCCATGTAGCTATACTATGTACCAGTTTTGGATTGTGATTATTCTAAGGTCGTCTTTAATGACCTTCTTTCAATTTATTCCTGATTCTTTGACTTTAGTTCTTAAAAACGTTCTAGTAAATCTTTTTACTTTCCAAGATCTTACTAAATATACTCCGGTACATATACTATAGTAATACGTAAGTATAAAACGACTTTTTGATTGATTGTAAAGCGTTAGTATCTTCCAACCAACAGATATGTTGGTTGGGTGGTTGCAGTAGCAGTCCATCAGATAACTTTTCATGTACCTCAATTGGGAATTTTTGCCGTTTTGCTATCACATTCTTTGCAAGAAACTTTATGATGAAGGGTTTAAAACTATCCAGTTTCGACATATCTTTGTTCGTCAATAAGACTTCCTTAATTTCTTAATATAATATGGTATATATATGAAATATATATATTTATATTATTAAATATATATATAATATTTTTGTGAAATGTATAAATGTATATATTTAAAATGATAAGATTATTTATTTTTATTAATAGAACATCGCAAAATTCGAAATTTTTTTAGTTCCCCTGTTGCTTGGAGAAAAAATTATCATAATGGCATCACGTAATGATAATGCCCCAATTGTTGCTTAATCATATCTCAAAACTAACTGACTTTCAAAAACTTTAGGCAAATTTTGAAAAACTCTAGTACAATATAGCTACTCCCTAGGGTCTGTCAGATTCAAATTTTTTTCGTACCAGACAATTACACATTTTTTGCAGTAGAAATTATTCATGTTGCTTGAGATATTGCGCTGTACTTATTTTGTTAGAAGATTGTCATGTCGCTCTTTGTTGTTCTCCTGGTGATATGTTGTTGAGGCAAAGTTCATACTTCTATCCAATATAAAAACTTTTACTGATACTTTGTAGTAATTTAAAGCCAAAAATAATAAACAACTTCGAAAACACACATTTTTCTTCTTTTTTGATTCGTAACTGAATTTACAATAGCAAAAGTGTAGTGCCAAGTTTGGCGATGGAAGCGTGAAGCGAGTCAAATATGATTATCACTCCGAAAACTTGCGAATCCCTTTCCGGTGCTTTAGTTTTTGTACGACACTTCTGGTGTAAACATTTACAAGAGGTTATTTTTGGTGTGCTTGGCTGTGCGGAATAAGCGTTACTGGTTAGGTTAACTTCATTTTGAAAAGTAGCGAATTTTTCAGATTTGAAGGAAGAAATAAATATATTTTCTTTACAATTATAATTTGTTTGAAATAAAACAACTATTTAAATTGAAAGTTTATAAATTAATTTAAATTTTTAAAAGGACAATTATGTTTTATTGAGATGTTTGTAAAATATAACTCTTTAATCTTTCTATAATTTAGTCTCATTGGTATGTTAGTTATAAACTAATATAATGATAAGATTTTATTATTCATGTGTCCGATCCTCAAGTTATCTACTAACTAGAGCTTTGTCACTGTCATGGCTACATAACCATTTTCATGTTTATAGACCCATGTCCTTAGGTGTTGCGGTCAAGGCCAGTCACCGGAGATACGCCAGAAAAAAGTAAAAATTTTCTTTAAATAAATTTTAAAGAAAATCAATCCAAATCAATCTGCCACTCCAGGTGAATTAAGGTGATAGATGGGTCAACTGCTCTAAGCGAATCTTGCACATTCTATTTAAGCGCCAGCTTCACTATAACGTTCTGAGAGGTTCTCATACCATGGATTATACAATTTCTTTCTGTAACTGCACCCTAATCGTCAGCTGGTATAAATCTGTGTTGAAGATAACGTTTACCAAAAAGGAATTTGAACTTTGTGATATTAAATGTTTCATTCCACTTTTCGGAACAACGATTCCTAAAACGTTTTTTAAATTACGAGAAAAAGATTTTTTTTTTAATTGTATTTTGAAACAATCCAAAATTAACTTTATGGTAGACTAAGTATATGAACTCTTTTACTGAAAACTCAATTTAAGCATTTCAACGATATAAATCAACTTTTTGGTGTCCCTCGGTACTTAAATTATGTTCAGTCTGTTCTCTCTGTATATACCAACTAGAAAACGGATAGAACCGAATATAACCACGGTTTTAGTTTGACATAGATGTATGTGAATTAATTCCTTTGGATAATATTAGCAAGCTAAGCTAACTTTTTACAACTTTGAATGAAAATTAATAACATTTGATATTTTTTAGAGGTAGCTGAGTTCTAGGGTAATATTCTAAAAAATCTCTCCATTGATTTTTAACGCGTCAAGAACTAAAATTAATGTTCTATTTTTGAATTTTTTAGTCTAATAATTCTCTTTGAAATACTACATTAAAATCAAAATATTAACTCTTGGATAAAGAGGGTACTAATGCAAGGGTTCTTGACTTTGTCTTTTGTGTCCCGGGCAGAAGATATTTTGATCTCTGTGAATAATGTAGAATACTTTCTGTTAGGTTGCTGCGGGTATGCTTTCGATGCAAAAGATCCGTTAAAGTTTCCTCGGGCCAAGAATTTTTAGTCTTTGTAAAAAATATAGAATATCTTATATTAAGTTGAGGATATGTTTTCAATACAAAGGATCTATTAAGGTTTTCTTGGCGCAAGAAGTTTTGGTATGTTTGCAAAGATCCGATAAGGCCTCCTAAACCCAAGTAGTTTCGGTCTTTGTAAAAAAAGTGAAATACTTTCTATCAGGTTTCCTTAGGTCTCCTTAGCAGAAGATATTTAGTCTTCTTGAAGAATTTAGAGTGCTTTCAATTAGATTGAGGATTTGTTTTCCATACGAAACATCTGTTGAGGTCATCATACTTCTGCTGTATTTAACTTCTATTTCTTATTATTATTAATCAATTCGTTGTGTTTAATTGTATTTACTAAGATTTTATTTAGAGATACCCCTACAATAAATCCTTCACAATTTTTTAAATCCAGCACTGCGTACTTGTTCTTGATGCTGTTGCTGTTTTTGCTTTTGAGAGCTGTTAAATATTTTATTTGCTACTCTTGGGCTTTGCAACAATTCTAAAATACATTTTTAACATTGCCTAGAAAAATTCCTTGGCAGCTTTAGCTGACGCGTTGCTACAACTTGCCGGCTTGCCTGTTTTGATGATGATAGGGCGGAGTACAACGTTTATTATACCAACGAAAAAAAAGTAACCTTTACCGCGGAAACCGGTAAAGTGTTCTTCAAGTGCAAATCTCTTGTTGGTGAGATACAAGAAAAATTTTTGAATTAAAGAACAACAGTTTCTCTAAACTGTCAAACAAACGAATAATAATAAAAAAAAAACATCGTGAATCGTAGAAAAAAGTAAAGTCCTTCGCTAGTGAACATGTAAATGTCGCGTGGATTACTTTTTGGATTTTAGCGTAGTGTAGTCGGGACGGGACACCCAAGCCCGTGTGAATTTTTATTGCATGAATTTTTACCGTTGTTGTCGTTATATGTGAAATTTTTATAACATGACATTTGTTTAGATGTACTTATTTAAAAAACAAAATTATACTTCAAAATATATACATAAAAGGATGCAAAGCATACGTGTAAGTGCTTTTGTTATCCTCGCTACACGCAATATAGAAGGATATGATTAATATATGAGAGGGCCACATTAAGCTCGAGAGTATTAACCAGAATTTACGACTAAATTATGAGATATTTGCGGAAAGTACTTTTGTAAATTTGTTTTAGGTGATTCCATTTTATCCCTTTTGATTTACGTTTAAGATTGGATAATTGTTATTGTTACGACCTTGCAATCGTATGTATTTCGTATGCTTTTCATATTTTTAAAAATCTGTCGTCAATAACATAAAAAAAATCATTAGATGCAAACAAACTCGGAAAAAGTCGGAAGTCTTCTTGCAGAGTTAACTGTTTAGCACATCTCTAATTAAAATAATTGACAGATAGGATACAGCCGATTTCACAGCACTTGTCTGAATTATTATTGAATCGAAATTGATTGGTGTAAGTGAAAAGGATTTTTATTAATCTATTTGGCAATGGTTTACAACGGGTTTCGAGCTTAGGCAAGTCACAATCTGAGTCAATCTGGAAACCGAAAGAACATCGATGTTTAGTTGCATGAGGAAGATTGAAGCACCCCGCACGCTTCTTCTCTTTAAAGAAGTCGAGCATGTTGTTCATAGTGACATGCTTTTATGTCATCCTTGCTCTTTCAAGGTTAGGCAGAGTTTTCTAACTTTTTAAGTAACTTTCAGATTGACACTATTAAGGACTAACTTCCTTAGTTACACAAAATATTAGTGATTGCCTTCAAAGAATGACAATTGAGTTGAAAATATTTATTATTATGTTTTTTGTCACAGTTTGTTTAGTTACTGGTAACCTAGTACATAAGTTCTGAGGCGTTTACTATACCAAAGCTCCGAATCATAAGTTAAGTGGGAGGAGTGGTTAAGTTTTCCATATTTACTGGAATATGGATGTATAAGCCATTAGGGTGGCTCACGTTATAAGGGGGAAAATTAAAAATGAAGTTTTGAATGAGCGCACCCCCTAGGAATATGCCATTGACCAAAAAAATGATATTCCCAAAGTTTTGGAGCAATAGGATTAAAAATGACGTTGCGCCACTCGAGCAAAGTTGGGTTTTCAGGACAAAAAACAGTAATTTTTCAATTCAAGGTCATTTTTTATCTTTGTTACTTGTTTCAACACTTATTAATATATACTCATTTGATAGATAATTAAAATATCTTTTTAATAAGTTACTGATGAGCAAAATCGGTTAAAAACTATGCGCAAAACACAATAATTAGTTCAGGGACTGTGCTCTGTTTTCTATTTCTATTACCTTTTAGCTGGCATGCACAATTACGTAATAGGTATGGTATATGCTACAATTTAGTTAACTATTTATAAAAAATTATAATTTCAAGAAAATTCTTTTTTTCAGTAATTAATATATTGTGTTTACTATGTTTTATAACATAAATCTGACTATGTGAAGGATAATTTTTATGATAATGTTCGACTACTTGCAGAACATATTGTTTTTCCTCTTCATATTTTGTCAAAATCGAATTATAATCCATCATAAGCCTAATTCCTCTTTATATACAATCATTTATCATATGAAGTCTGGCACAGAATTCAAGTGCGTCTCTATAATCTTGTGTCTCCATCCATGGCGAATGATCGAAACTGATAAAACAATTAGATAGGCAAAAACGATCAAAAAAATTTATCTCTTCGGTCACGAAATCAATAAGGTTCTTTGAGGAAAATTACTTCATTAGTGGGTTCCCACTCTTTATCTAACCAGAGATAGCTGGGAGCTAAGATCTGTGACCGGTAACTTTACAATTACTATCTACGCAGATGGTTCAAAGATGGAAGGCGGTACGGGAGCAGGTATCTTCTCGAAAGATATGCAGATAAGACATTGCTACCGAATCCCTGCTACTTACAGCGTCTTTCACGGCGAGATATATGCTATCGAGAAAGATGTCAACATTAAACAACAAAGTACAATTCGTCCTTCGAATATCACGATTTTTGTAGATAGGCCGCACTGAAAACAATTGAATCTAAATTCCAAGATACTCGCATCACTGATGAGCATCCAATATCATAAGGTCTCTCTTTGTTGGACATAGTACATTTCGAATACTTGGACATAGCAATATTGAAGGGAATGAACTAGCAGATGAGATGGCCTAGCAGATGAGATGGCCAGAAGAGGTTCTGAATTGCATACAGGAGAGGCCGACCTCTCAATACATACACCGATATGTAAACTGTTTAGGATAATAGAGGGAATCAATACGGTGACTAACAATTTATAAACTAACCGCGAAGACTGTAAGGTCGCTAGAATCTTATGGCCTAAATTGGACAAAAATAAAACGAAAAGCCTTCAAGGTTTGAGTAAACCTGCAGTTCGTGTGCAGGGGCACTGTGCCATTGCACAATCTTAGGCCATAAGATTCTAGCGACCTTACAGTCTTCGCGGTTAGTTTATAAATTGTTAGTCACCGTATTGATTCCCTCTATTATCCTAAACAGTTTACATATCGGTGTATGTATTGAGAGGTCGGCCTCTCCTGTATGCAATTCAGAACCTCTTCTGGCCATCTCATCTGCTAGGCCATCTCATCTGCTAGTTCATTCCCTTCAATATTGCTATGTCCAAGTATTCGAAATGTACTATGTCCAACAAAGAGAGACCTTATGATATTGGATGCTCATCAGTGATGCGAGTATCTTGGAATTTAGATTCAATTGTTTTCAGTGCGGCCTATCTACAAAAATCGTGATATTCGAAGGACGAATTGTACTTTGTTGTTTAATGTTGACATCTTTCTCGATAGCATATATCTCGCCGTGAAAGACGCTGTAAGTAGCAGGGATTCGGTAGCAATGTCTTATCTGCATATCTTTCGAGAAGATACCTGCTCCCGTACCGCCTTCCATCTTTGAACCATCTGCGTAGATAGTAATTGTAGAGTTACCGGTCACAGATCTTAGCTCCCAGCTATCTCTGGTTAGATAAAGAGTGGGAACCCACTAATGAAGTAATTTTCCTCAAAGAACCTTATTGATTTCGTGACCGAAGAGATAAATTTTTTTGATCGTTTTCGCCTATCTAATTGTTTTATCAGTTTCGATCATTCGCCATGGATGGAGACACAAGATTATAGAGACGCACTTGAATTCTGTGCCAGACTTCATATGATAAATGATTGTATAGAAAGAGGAATTAGGCTTATGATGGATTATAATTCGATTTTGACAAAATATGAAGAGGAAAACAATATGTTCTGCAAGTAGTCGAACATTATCATAAAAATTATCCTTCACATAGTCAGATTTATGTTATAAAACATAGTAAACACAATATATTAATTACTGAAAAAAAGAATTTTCTTGAAATTATAATTTTTTATAAATAGTTAACTAAATTGTAGCATATACCATACCTATTACGTAATTGTGCATGCCAGCTAAAAGGTAATAGAAATAGAAAACAGAGCACAGTCCCTGAACTAATTATTGTGTTTTGCGCATAGTTTTTAACCGATTTTGCTCATCAGTAACTTATTAAAAAGATATTTTAATTATCTATCAAATGAGTATATATTAATAAGTGTTGAAACAAGTAACAAAGATAAAAAATGACCTTGAATTGAAAAATTACTGTTTTTTGTCCTGAAAACCCAACTTTGCTCGAGTGGCGCAACGTCATTTTTAATCCTATTGCTCCAAAACTTTGGGAATATCATTTTTTTGGTCAATGGCATATTCCTAGGGGGTGCGCTCATTAAAAATCGCATTTTAGTTTTTCTGAGCCACCCTAATAAGGCATCCATGGAATCTAATTGATAAGGGTTTATGTACTCAATACCGATTTAGTTAAATAGCTTAAACCAAAAATGTGTTTTGGATTACACCATCTAGTAATATATAGTTAAATGATGAGGGTTCAAAATTTTATTTTAAAATATTTTCGCGGATATTTGGTCTTATTCATATATCGTACATCAATATGTTTTTATCATGTGAAAGAATTTTCTTTCCACCAATAACTCACTCCTTCCAATTCCCTTCCTAGGTCGAGAAATCATTTCAGTAATTTGCGAAACATTCTCAAAAAATGTCTTTTATAATACAATATAAAAAATCTTTAAAACGTTTCTTCTTATGTTGAAATATATTCTCAAAAAATTTATTTAAATACTGCTGAATTTAGATAAAAGGCATCTTAGTGACTTCATTGCTCAGAGATACTGAAATGAAATGAAAGATCATGAACACCGAATAGACAGTATTTAAGTAAAGAAATTAAAGTCAAATATTGAGAATAAAAAGAGATATCTACCAGGTTTTTGAATATTTGATCACAAACGTAATGTAATGTATATTTCTGAAGGGAGGTGAAAAGCGTAATAAATGCGGATCTTGATTGTTGAAAAAATGAAAATATTTTAGGAAAGTATTGCATTTCATTCAATCTTATTTTGGTGTCCAGAAGTCTAGTCATTCCATTTCAATAGGCTTGAGCTGCAAGAGTGGAACTCTGCCACTATCATGGGCCCATAACCATTTCTTTGCCTGCAATCTAATGCCTTCAGTACATTGCCGGCAAATCATTCACTACTGAGACTTACATTTAACATCTCAAAAAACCATAGCGAAGAACTCTTACATTTATTGCAATAGATTTTTAAGGTTCCTAAATAAAGTAAAACTAAAAGTAACATTTCAATTGCCTTTTGGGGAGCAAATATACTTTCGTTCTGCGTCCAATAAATTGGTCATAATTAACTTAATGAAAATTGGGGTAAAACATTATTGTATACAATTCATTCTATCTATTTGAATACTACCTGTAGTAATAAAATAATTATAAAGTATTTACAATAAATTTATAATTCATACTATTGGGAACATCTGGAAATTTCAATGCTGTCAACAGAAAGAATTTTTTTATTATTGTCAATGGGAGTCGTATGCAAAATGCGGCAATTCAATTATCACCAAAGATGAAATATTTATGAAGCATCAATCAATTTGATGGAGAGAGTGTGGAGAATAGGGAGTAATGAAGCAGAACAGCGCAATGTATGGTATATGAAAGCCAAATCGATACACTTGAATTAATAACAAATATTTTAAAATTATAATTGTTATGAAAATAAATATAGAGAGCAAATAATGATACATATATATAGTATTAACTATAGTATTATACTATAGTATACTTGGTGTGTAATAATATTGGTTTCATTTATATATGAAATTAATTAGTATTTTATAAAAAAATAGCAGTCGAAGTAACTATTGAATTATTTTTTTATGAATAGTTCAAATTTGGTTAAAAAAAAAAGTGGATATTAACAACCTACAATTCCTCAATGATCTCATGCATTAGATTCGCTTTTAGATTCAAGCATTCAATCATTTGAAATGCATTTCTTTATTCATTTCTCTTTTTTAACTTTTATATGCTTAATAACATATGCATCGCGTAGCATATTATTTATATAACAGTAAGAAGAGAAGTAATATTCAGTTAGCAAAATGTTTTGTTGTGTTTTAATATTTACTCATATTTATTTTATATGTTATAAAAATTGTGTATGTGATTCGTTTTAAAGCCTGAATATTGAAACAACTTCAAATACTTTAGAGGTATTAATAAATGTTTTAATTTATTTCATAGAAGTTTTTTGTTAACAAGATATTTATTGCCTATGGAAAAAATACTGTAAATACTGTTTTTTATACTGTATATGCAATGCAGCATACTGCATACTTCTGGAGATATCAAGGTTTTAACTTGATTGCACTACCAACAATTACATACCCCATACGCATCCTATTAGTATGTCCAAGCCTAACATTGATCAGTTTTAGATTGATAGTTTTTAGAAGGAAAAATTAATTAAATATTTGTAAAACTTTCTAGATCAATTTGATATATTAATAAATGAGATGGAATATATTTTAACGAATAAGTAAATAATTTACCATAAAAACAATAGACAAAACTATTTTAACAATAGCATAATTATAATTGAAATTTTATTATTTTTATTTTATTATAAAAAAAATAAAAACTCACTAAAAAATAAAATGAAATAGAAAAACCACATAATTAACATTTAAACGTTAAGAAAACTCGGCTAATAGCAGAATAAATGAAACACTAGAACAATATAGTTCGCCTGCCTAGGTATCTCCTGTTTGAGTAGTAACCTCTGTTCTGACTAAGCATTTGTTAAAAAATCTCCATACAATTTATAGTAGTTTTAGGACTTACAACCTAAAACGCTTCAAAGATTGTAAAGCACAATCAAAAAATAACCTAAGAATTATTACCGGATTATTGACCGGTCACTGTAGATTAAATAATTAACTAACAAAGTTAGGAATCCAATCCAACTCAGATTGCAGATACTGTAAAGTAGAGAGAAAACCGCATATTATGTGCTGTGAGAATGCCCGGCGCTGATTCACAAGCGGAAGAAACACCTATGAGGGTATTTCATAGAACATAGGGATTTAAGGCTAGAAAAGGTAGCCTCTACACTCTCTTTCCTTAAAGAAATTGGACTCGGACAGTAATACCTTATCCTAATAACAATACTTTATAGTTACAAATAACAACAACTGCATTAATACTATTTTCTTTCTGAATTTCCTAACAGGCTTACAAATACATTCAATCCTTCCAGTCAAAATATAATAAAAAAAATCAAAACTGAAATAATAAAGTACTCACACTCATAAAATATTGGGTATAATGGCATAAAATATTCTTCGAATAAAATATAATTTTATTTTATGCCTCTTATTTATGTTAAACTCATTACTAATGAACTTAACTTGCGAATATTTGAAGTAATTTTTTTAAGTGTATTACATATAGCGAATAAATTTATAAAGGGGCACATATGTTCGACGGATTCATTGCTCGTTCCCCTGTTGTATATTAACATAAAGTCAGATATTTTAACTCATTTTTGGTTTTATTTTATTTTTTTTTTGGATTTTCAACTAAATATTTGATAAGTTTCGATTTCATTGCAAAAAATCGAGCAAAAAAAAACAAAAAAATTGAAAATCATATAAATGTGAAATTTTTTATACACTTTATATACACCATTATATCAACAACAACAACAGCAACAACAATCACAACAATTTTTAAATGTAAACAACTCCCCCTGCACTAAAATTTGCCAACATTAAATATGCGGCATAATGGCCAAATAGCACATCCGATTCCACAAGCTCGTTGACTTCACTTCAACTGCAAAAATCATTTCATTTCAAATCCAATCCTTTTGGAACGCAATCAAACAGACGTAAACGTGTAAACTTATGTATCGCTTTCGCATCCATAAATACATGACGGCACATACAAGTGTATA
This sequence comes from Teleopsis dalmanni, assembly GCF_002237135.1. NCBI lineage: Eukaryota > Metazoa > Arthropoda > Insecta > Diptera > Diopsidae > Teleopsis > Teleopsis dalmanni. The sequence goes on along the minus strand of NC_051847.1, from coordinate 62,116,971 downwards.
CCCAACCCAACCCAACCCAACCAACTCAGTTCATGAAGCACTGCTCACTAAATAATAAAACACTTCGATGGGATTTTTATGCGATGTGAAACCGAAAAACCCTCAATAACCGACAAATCCCAAGCTCATCCCCGCCGAGACAAATTTGAAATTCGTGCGAATTTTTTGAAGAAAATTTTCAAGTTCCTACCAAAAATGTGTGCTGGAGTAATTTTTAAAGCAGAAAGTAGAAAACTAAACTTTTCTGGTTACCGGTCAAGTGTATCTACAATGTACGAGGTTAGCGGCTGGGGATTAATTGAAAGAAAGTTCGAAAATTTTTTGGATGTAAATTTTGTTAAATTGTTTTACTTCAATGAGATCATACTCGTGCAAGTAAGTGAAATACTTGGAAGCAAAAACATAATTTCAGAAACTAATTTTAAGATACAATTTAGTAAAAAATAATCGCCCCCCAAACCACTAAATATACGAATACGAGTAAAAGTGCGAGAATTTATTTCCTAAGTCAGAACATCACGTCTAGATTGCATTCATCCGCTCACATTTATATGCGCACCCGAAACTCAACTCGTTTGAGTTGTTATAAATTTAAAAAACGGCGCAGTGCCTTATTAATTATTTAAAATAAGTAAGGATGTGCATATCTTTAAGGATATGAGCACAGTACAGTTCACCAAAAAGCTGTTTAAGTGCAGTAAACTCCAGTACATGGACACAGCAGCAGTTACTTGGAAAACATACGAGTATTGCTGCTTCCATCCGGCATAAAAAATGATGTGAAATAACTTGAAAGTCATAAATGTACGAGCGAGTATCTCGCGTTTGAAGTAGTAATGCGAGTCTGCAAATAATGAGATTCTTCAGATATTTCTGATGTGAGAAAAAATTCTTAAACATTAAAACTGAAATTTACGGTCAGCGGCGTGTGTGGAAGTCAAAATAACTGTGCCAAGGCAAAAAAATAAATCATAAAAAAGCAATGAATTTGCATAAAATATTTTTTTCCTTGCCAATAAAGTATCTGAGATGTAAAATAGGCAGAGTAGGCAGAAACTTCAACTTGGCAGAAACTCAACAGATAATGTTATTAAATTTAATAAGAAATATGCTATATTGCTAACTGATTGCAACGTTACGCCAATTCACTAAGAAATTAATTCTTTCAACATTCAGATTTTTTTTTGTAGATTATACACTAGTATGTATAATCTGTTAAGAAAGTACCAGGAATCAGTCAATGAAACACAAAACATGTATATCATTGTATCGCCTTCAAAGTAGAATTCTTTCGAAATAATATCGAGTAATCGATTAATATGAAATTAGTATCTTTAAGGCATCATATTATTATTTTTATGAAGCCTTGCTTGGTATCACGTGATTCCAAGCTGCCTTTATACTGGACATAAACTGTCTACAAATTGCTTCCATCTTTGCCTTCTTACTACCACTTTACTGAGCTCAACAATATTGATGTATGATCTGCCAAGGTGTGTTGATTGGTTGTTGATTTCGTTTATTGTTGGACTCCGTTAGGTAATCTTAGACCTTCCTCACCTTCTACTCCCTTGCGGATTATATGTAAGCGCTTGAAAACAAACTTCACTTGATGGTTTTCGTTTGGTGTGACTAATATAGTTAAACTTTCGCCTGCGGATATTTATGTTGACATCGTTTGTACTCATTCTATCCCACAGTTGTTAGTTTGAAATTCGATTTGGCCAAAAGATACAAAATATTTTCCGAAGGTACCGGTTAACTCGCTTACAAGCCATGTTTCGCAACCATATAGCAGTATAAATAAAACACATGCTTTGAAAATATTAATTTTCGTCGTTAACCTGTAAAAGCTAGATATCCATATTGGGTTTATCTTTGTAAGGCATCATTGGGTGTAAAAACTTCCTTGAAACCAACCATTCAATATTGAATTAGGCATCAAACAAGGAGATATAATTCTTGAGATGCTGTACAAGAAGGATTCATACTAAACAAATGAACAAATGTTTGCAGATATTTTAACATCAACTTCAGACAAGTGGCAGATATTGGTCTCGGAGAAGTAATATTATCAATCTGCAGTATCCCGTCAGAAATCTGCACTAAATGTGTTGTTGAATCTTTCAAGCTGTCTTTGGCTTTATCTATTTATCTAGTGGTTGTTTAATTTCGATTCCTGTCAATTATTTAAATGCCTTCAGGCTTTTTGTTTGGCAAAATTGTTTGCTATTTCATTGCCTTTGTAATTTCTTGTTTTCTTTATGCTTTGGAGCTCACCACAAACTGACGCGTTTACTTTGTTCTAGTTCGTTAACGAGCGATAGGAAGTTATTCAGTATAGGAAAGGAACTTTGATAGAATTTAAGTTTAGTAAGTCTGCTTGGCTTCAGTTAGGGAAATCACGACTTCTCAAAGGTATACCGTTCATATACTAAATGTTTGGAATTTCTACTTATAATGTAGTTCTTCAGAGCTGGTGTATGTAAGGAAATCCCACCAATAGTATCATAACGGACTATTAAATGAATGTGTTTAGGTAAATTATGAATGAACTTTGACAGAATTTTATGTCAATAAGACCGCTTGACTTCAGTAAATGGAGTCGTGTCTTCTCAAAGATACGCCGTTCATACACTAGGTGTTTGGAATTTCTACTAATTAATAGTTCTTCAGATCTGGTGAAGGTACGAACATTATTAATAATAGATCTGTTAATAATACGAACATTATTAAATGTGTTTAGGTAAATTATGAAGGAACTTTGACTGAATTTAATATCAGTAAGTGGAGTCACACCTACTCAAAGATACGCCGTTCATACACTTGTCTATGGTATCACAACCGACTATATTTGTCTTTGGGTAAACTATAGTTTGTATAAAGTTGTCATTTCAATCTAACCTACACTGAGATAGTTTGGCTATTAGATATTATATTAATTGTCGCTTTTTTTGTCTTTTTCTGCAGAAATATGCGAGCCCAGCTTTCGATAAATAAGTCTGCTTGAAATCTAATTGAATATTTGCTTATGATGAGCAAAATTGTTTGGATTAAAGGTCCTAGTATTTTAATAGTTTATTATTATTACTGCAAAATTCATTAATCTACATCTGCATGTAATCTACATTCCATTCCATTATGTAGCTTCATACATTGCATACAAAACATAATCAGTCAACATCCAAAATTGCAGAAGACAAGTCAAGTACGATTTATGCATATGCATGCAAGGTCGCCGAACAAGTGAAAGTGTAAACATTGTAAATATTTTTTTGTTTTTTTCTTGGTC